>NC_056725.1:1220091691-1220099191 GCF_019279795.1 Protopterus annectens
CTATTCAATCCAAATCCGGGACCATTATTACCCTGGACACAAATACTAAGCTCCTGGGCGTTACCATTGACAATAAACTTAGATTTGACCTACACATCAACCAAACTGTTAAAGCAGTTAATAGGAAACTAGGCTCCCTATATAGGATAAAATCCTTTCTGACTCCCAGGGCAAAAGTGGCCATTGCCCGGTCACATCTCCTCTCCTCCCTCTTGTATGCCTCTCCCATACTCACTAACCTTTACAAATCTGAGCTAAACAAACTTACTTGTTGTTATAATCACATTGCTAGATTTGCTACTGGCCTGCCCTATAAAACCCATCATTGCATCAACCTACATAACCTTGGTTGGATAGAACTACCAAATCTACTCCAGCAGAACCAACTAATAGTTGCATTCAAAATTCTCACTCAACCTGACACCATTCCTGCGCTGAGTAACTTAATCTCCCCCTATTCAAACCTAATTAGTCTGCGCTCATCAAATAGGCTACTTGTACAAACGGTCAAATCCAGTAACTCAGGGGGTGACTCTCTGTTTGCCAATTCCATTGGTAAAATATGGAACTCCCTTCCTCCCCAACTCACCAATATCACCTCCCAAAGCAAATTCAAGAAAAATCTATTCCTCCATTTTAAAACCCAATGGCTCTGCCAGTGTTCCAAACCAGACTAACCCCTCACTCTCTCAATCACTATGTCAATGGAATACCTAAGGTTTAACAATTTGTTCATTGCTCTGTTACTATCATTATGAAGAAGTTTTTTTCCAATTATTATTGCATATACTCGATTGTTTTTTTTTCTTCTGCTCTATGTATTATAATCAATTGAATATATATGTACCCTGTCTAACATGAATGTAACTACTGTCAATGTGGAGCTTTTCTCCCCGGGCCTACGCTGAAAATGGATATATATCCAGATGGACTATCCCGGTCAACAAATGTAAAATAAATAAATAAATATATATATATATATATATATATATATATATATATATATATATATATATATATATGCATATATATGTATGTACATATATAGATATAGATACATAGATAGATATACATGAACACACACACATATATACATGAAGTAGGTTAATTTAGATTTAAATGTATTAGACCAATGTCATCTTCTCTAATTAAAAATTAAGAAGTGTACACAAGTCTATTGCAACAATCACACTTTATAGTATAGAAATGTTCTATCTATATATTAGAATATGGTATTCATAAAATATAAGAAATGTTACACATAATGAAACTACAGAGTTATTGAAGCCTTTAATGTTTATTAAAATATTCTGCATGAAGGAATATATATATATATGTATATGGGCTCACTATAGAATCTCGAAATACTGAAATCACGAATTTCAGTATTTTGAAATTTTATAGCTGAAAGCTTTAAATCGCAAAACCCCAGAAGAGCGAAATTCAAAATCCCGATGTTCAGAGATTTTGAAATAGCGCTTCTGGTGTTGCAGTGTGTGAATAGATAGGTGTAAGTTCAGATAAGAATATATGTGTAACTGTTGGTTAAGGGCTTTAGTGTATGTTAGTGTGTGTTGTGGCTCTGATGTGTGTGTGCAAGGGGCTGTGAAATGTGTGGGTGTGAGTTACCTTTGTGTGTGTGATTGTGCGATCTTGGAGTTAGTATATATAAGTAGGGGGTGGGGGGTGCAGGTGTGCTTGCCTCCCTGCTTGTCTGTAGTGTAGGATTGTATGTTTGATTGTGGGGGGACATTTTGTGTATGTGTATGTGTGTGGTGTATTTGTTGTGTAGGTTCGCGATTTTAAGTTTTGCGGTTCTGGGGTTTCGGGATTTAAAGCTTTCGGCTATAGAATTTCGAAATAATGAAATTCAGGATTTCAGTATTTTGAGATTCTGAGTAAACCTATGTATAAACACACACACGCACACACACACACACACACACACACACACACACACACACACACACACACACACACACACACACACACACACACACACACACACACACACACACACACACACACACACACACACACACACATACTCACATATACATGCACACACATAATTATTTCAAATGTGAAATGATGCAAATTGCAATTTAAGCCTTTTCTTTTGTAGTATTTTTTAACTCAAACAGTAATAAAATACAATGTTCCACTCCTAAGCTTGCATATAATTTCATTAAAAATAATAAAAGTATTTGAAAATTGTGACACTATATTTTCTTGTGCTGACATAACATTCTGTATATCCTGTTTCTACAAAGAAATCTATTAGAGACAGTCTATCTTTCTTATCATACTGTTATATTTTAATCTCTTTTTACTTAAATGTTCTTTCTAAGCATGTTTTTTATGTTTTGTGTTTGTGCATGGATTCTGCTGTGAATGCAAGAGAATTATTACCATATTGATAAATGGTTTATGAAGTTTGTGTGAAATTTCACATTTTCTTTGTTCATTCATTTAACAATTGTTAGGAGTGGAAATAGACAATAAACTAAAATTTGACATTCACATATCCATGACCATAAAAAAAGTCCACAAAAAACTAGGAGCATTATACAGAAATAAGCAACTTCTCACCAAAGCAGCAAAGATTTCAATAGCAAATTCCCACCTTATCTCCACCCTACTTTATGCCTCTCCAATATATACCAACCTAAAGCAATGCGATCTAAACAAGTTAGAGACCTGCTACAACAAAATCGCCAAATTCGCCACAAGGGCATCCTACCATAGTCACCACTGTCTCTCACTTGCTGAACTGGGCTGGCTTGAACTCCCTCACCTCCTTCAGTGGTATCAGCTCTCACTCACCCACAAACCATCCACTAAATGTCCCATCCCTCCAGAATTTACTCCAACCCTATTGCACCACCAGACCACTAAGATCCAGCAACAAAAATCACTTGCAGATCACTAAAGCCAATAACTCTGCTGGTGAAGCACTATTCTCTTGCACCATAGCCAAATTATGGAACTCCCTCCCACCCACAATTACCTCCATACCATCATGCACCCACTTCAAAACTTTACTAAAAGCGCACCTAAAAACATGCTGGCTATGCCCTTGCAACTCCCACTCTAATATCACCCACTCCATCCAAACTCTACCTTTCTTTCCTCTCCACTAACTACCTTGATTATAGCAAGCTCAGATACTCATAAGCCAGTACTTATTATACAGCAGGAACTTCTTCTTGTAACATTTGTTAATGTCTGTTATGTACTTCACAGATATAGATTCTAGTTATCTACTGGTGTACTATGTTCTTCATCTGTAAATATGTTGTAAGTAATTGCTATGTTAAATTGTTAATCGCTATGTAATCCAATGTAACTACTGTCTGTTTATTTTAACTGTGGAGCTTTTCTCCCTGGGCCTCTGCTGAAAATGGACCTACATCCAGTCGGACACTCCCGGTCAACAAATGTAAATAAATAAATAAATAAATTGTTAACCAGGTAAAGTTAGAGGAAGTTACAAGATGACTTATTAAAACAAGGAATGTAATTGTGTAAGAAAGGATTCAGGAAGGTTGTTATATCTGTTTACTATCCAGTAGGGATGTTGAACATTATTCTTGACCTTTATAATAGCCAACACATGGCAGGATATCACTAGCACTAGGCAGGTGAAGTTTGGGTAGTCAACATTTTTTATATATTGAATAAATGAATTATTATTTGTTTCTAACTATATTGTAGTACTGGACCTGGAACGTTTCTATTTTCTCTATGTACTTATAATTATGATTTTACTGGCAACAATACAGGAAACTAATAAGAAATACTTTGTTTTGATTTAATATTCTTTAATTACTCACAAATAATAATTGAGTTAATTATTCTACAGCTAAAAGAAAATGTATGAGTAATGTTATGTCTGCATAAAGGACAAGCCAGAATCAGTTTTACATGAAGAAAATAGCTTAACAATAAATCAAAAATGAAAATTTTAACATTTCAATTCACTAATCTTTGTCATGAAATTCTTAACGATGTTACTTTCGCTGGGAGATGTATTCATCTTTCAACACAAGTAAATAAAGAATGAAACATGCTTAAGGATAATAGTTATGGTGACAGTGGTTAAAGCTGTTGTGTTTAATCTGCATTGAAGTCAAGTTTGCATTATTTTCATGGGTGTTTTTGTTAATACTTTATCTTGTGGAAATGATAAATCATTTGCGTTACTAATGTTACAGTTTATTTGTATTCTACTTGCCTTGGTCATGGCTGAAAGGGTCTACTCACTCACCCCATCATCAAATAGGACATACATACATACATACATACATACATACATAAATAAATGACAGCATTGGCGTTCTATGTTTCTGTTCTAGCAGACTCTAAAAGCCTGTGAAAATACATTTGTTAACCAGGTAAAGTTAGAGGAAGTTACAAAAATGGCTTATTAGAACTAGGAATCTGAATGAGGATAATGATTTTTTTCTTTAACAGTTTTTTTGTATAATTTTTGTATGATATAATATGACAATAAAATAAAGAAACAGACAAATGCACATGTACACCCATCAGGCATGCATTTATTTATATGTAACTTGACAATCTGCATATGCAATGTCGTCATATGAAAGGCGGTTCATACATAAGCATTACAATAATCATATGAATGGCAGGCATTCACATATGGAAAAAGTGTAATGGAATCTAAAAGATGATTACAAACATATAATAACTACCAGAGAGACAGCACTTAGCTTTTTCTATGCATTTCATTCTTTCTCATATGACCGAAATCATACATATATTCTTCCCTCCTGTTTCAGCAATAAGATTTATATAACTGTGTTGATATGCACTGTGGATACAATATGACACCTATCTACAGAAACAAGAATTCCTAACCTAAGTGCTTTTGGTTATTTGATGATATGCCATACATTTCATAGCTTGCAATTTTCCACTGTGATTTATCAAGTTCTGTAAAAATGACTGATTAAATTACATTCATCATGAAATATTTATTTAGCTGACATTGCTAGAAATGCTAAACTATGTAATATCTTATAAAGGCATATTTCAGCGACGTGGCATGTTTATCATACTTTGCTATGAGTTGTTAAATGCAGTACTTCAAACGTGGTCAAATATAAAACAATGAAATATACTTGTACAGATTTCAGGGAAGAGACATCAAAATTAACTTATTTCGGTTTGAAGAATGCTAATTACAAAAGTTTAAAAATAACTAAGACAAATGTCTTGTATCTATAAATACAATAACAACAAGAAAATATGAAAATTTGAAAGACAGTTTGCTCTATGGTTTATTTAGGAAGTTCATTATTCACTTGACAAAAAAACTGAGTTACATTATGAAGGAAAGGATTGGTGATGATTCAGATTTTCACCCAATATATGTTTAATAGACTCTATTTTGTGATTGAAAGAAGCAGATAAGTGCATTTGGTGAGCATTTTAAACCAAACATTTTGCAAGCCATTTTAGCTTCTAAAGGGATATCACATCATAGTTTACAGAGTTGGATGGCATTGTCATGTTAAGTTAGCTGCTGATTCAGAATCAATTAAACATGATTTCCTATCACCATTTGCTGAATTATTAATTATTAACTTAATTTTACCTTAAATGCATGCTCATTCTATTAAAAGCCATATCAGTATCATAGCAACTGTCTTCATCTAGTTTAATAAGGCTAAAACTACAAATGGTAGCCTTGTCTATTGAATATTTTTACTATACATTTGAAATGCAGATGTGTCAAATTTAAAGCAAATGCACACAGCTTACATAGGTCTATTTATATTTGACATATTTGCTCTAACACAGTGTTTTTTTTTCTAGATTTACAAACTGAAGAGACTACTATGTTTCACTTGCAAGCTTGGCAATTGGCAGTCTAACTAAAATGCATTTTCAAGTAGATATGCATTTTTCAAATGCATACACATGCAAACACACACACACGCAGACACACACACACACACACACACACACACACACACACACATGTAGATACACACATGCAAACGCACACACACGCACACATACGCGCGTGCGCATTCACACACAAACGCACATATGCAGACACACTCACACACATACACATATGCAGACACACGCACACACACACACACACACACACACACACACACACACACACACACACACACACACACACACGCACACACACATATACACACCTTCATTTCCAGGAAAGGATGATAACATTGTTCAACACTAAAGCCTTTTGTACTCTCTAATCAACTTGACCACCTAGTATTTAACTTGTTAAATCAGAGAATAAACATTTTATTTATTTATTTATTTTGCATTTGTTTACCGGAGTAGTCCACACTAGGCCATTATAAGCCTATTTCAATAAAATGATGACAGGGTGTATTTATATAAAATCAGTAAAATTTCAAGAGTATATACAACAAAGTTAACATACTTGGCAATTGTTTGAATTACTGGTAAAATAATAAATTGACAAAAATAAAGAACAACAAAGACAAAGAGACTGACATTACATAGCTGTTTCTGACATAAATACTAAGTATGTATGAAAATTCAGTATCAGCAATACACAATTGCAGTTAGGTTTTGAGAGGGGATCTAGATAACAGTGTATACAAACTAGCTTGATAAATGTTAGTGGGTGCCAATTGCTTTGTCACTAGTCAACCATAAATGTTCTTTTATCAATTTAATCAATACATAAATTGATGACTAGCTACAAACTCTCTAAACATGAATAAATAATAATACTTTACATACAAAAAATTAGTTAAGCAGTAGAGTTAACAGTTAAATACAAAGAGAGATTATGAACTGCCTGTAGAAACAAAAGATAATCCTTTTGAACAAATGGACTGTATGAAAGGAAAAAATTTTTATTTATTTTATTTTATTTTACATTTGTTAACTGGGGATGTCTGATTGAGCCGAAACGGTGCTTTTTCAGCAGAGGCCCAGAGAAAAAAGTTCCACAAAGAAAAATTGCAGACACATTTAGTTATTTAGACATGATCAGTATACTTACAAGAGACATGTTTTTACAGTGGTATGCGGCACATACACAGTTACAGAGGAGAGAACAAACAAAACATTTTAATTTTAAAAATAAAGTTAATTAATAGATTTGTGGTGTACAGCTGAAATTTGGAATATAGGAAGAATACATACATAGTAAACAGGTACAGTACATACATTGCAGATTAGCTAGTGTTTGTGAGTAAAATTGAAAACAATTATCAAGTGCTCTAGATTTAGCATGTATATGTTATGTGCTTTCACTAACCTGGGGAGCAATCATGGCACTGCCAACTTTGCTTGAGATGTTGCCTGATGAGGTCTTTAAAGGGGGCTTTGGATGATGTGTTTTGAATGCTAGTAGGGACAGAGTTCCATTTTTAGCCACTGAACTACTCTATAGTGCATCTCCAAAGCTACTGTAGCTGTTGGTGACTTCTATTAGTAGTTTGCTTGACGATCTAA
>NC_056725.1:1220104191-1220106691 GCF_019279795.1 Protopterus annectens
AGTGAAGTATACTGATGTAGTTAATTTGGGTGTACTGCTGCCATCACTAACCTTGGCGAGTGCATTGCACTCGTCCCCATGCTGAGACCTACATTCATTACTTCCAGTGGATGTTGCACTAGCCTGCTTGCATTGCTGTTGAGTAGCTGTAGCTCCGTCACTGTCATTCATGGCTGTTTCTCTATTTCTTACTCTCACATTAGGCCGTGCGTTATCCATGTGCTGCTCACCAAGTTGCGTTGTTCGGGGCCATGTGAAAACATTGTTGTTTTCAAAGTCCCTTCTGTCTCGTTGTAGTTTCTTCCTTTTCTGCCCCAACAGTGTATCACCATATTTCGTTATTCGCTCGGTTAAATCATGTAGGTAAATCTCCGTAGATTCAATGCCAAGAGCATCAATTAATTGCTGTTGCTTGTCCGCGATCCTATGCATTAATTCACTCTCCTGTGGTTTAAAGAAGTCAATGAGAAGCTGCATGTATGCCATGCTTGCTTGAAGATTAATTTTCTGCCATTTAACTAGCAGTTCCGGGAAAGTATTGCCGTAACTTGGCATATTAAGTATTCTTAGGCCCCTTGGAATCACTTTACACGAGATACTTGCTTCAAGGTGTAGTCGCTGAGCTTGCAAGCGTTTGTATCTGTATAGATCGTTCTCTACATCCCTTCTAAGTTGTCTCACCTTTATTTGAGTGTCCACATTATCTTCATCAACATCTGGTGACAATACACCATCCGTACATAGCAAGGGATTCGGCGGTTCACAGAACACATTCTTGAGCGAGTTAATGACAAACATTTCATCGCTCAAGTCAGTAAAACAGTTTTCAGGCATACCTTCCATCGTATCAGTATCTACAGAAGACGTAACCAAACCCTGGAGATATAGAAAAAACAGTACCCAAGACAGAAGGTATCGTGAACACAAATCGAACAATTCAATAATTTCAAAGATAAATCCACTGGTTCAAAAAGAACGCTCTTGCTAGTTGATACAAAAGGTTTAATGGACGTAAGCGCTTTCACGGTAATCCGCTTCCTCAGACGTAACAGTAGACAAGCAAATCAAATTGATTTAAATACAAGCATGCGCATTAGTATCACAGAAAATCCATATTTCTTAAAGACATAAAACATATAGCATGAAAAACAACCTAAACTATTCACCTGGATATTCAGTACAGCAATGATATATAAACCTGCGACTGTCTTAGGCATAATAATACAGGAAACGCTTAATTAAAACATACATAATCTAACCATAAAAATCTGTACATATAACTTTCTCTGTGCCAATATATAGATATAGTAAGTGCATGAAGTGCATAAAATAAAACAAATATAAATATAAAGAATTCTCATAAAAGCATATTGATG
This sequence comes from Protopterus annectens, assembly GCF_019279795.1. Lineage (NCBI taxonomy): Eukaryota > Metazoa > Chordata > Ceratodontiformes > Protopteridae > Protopterus > Protopterus annectens. Next base: position 1,220,105,568 of record NC_056725.1, read on the forward strand.
CAAAGAGGTTAATCAGTGTAAATATTCACATGTGTTGTAATGCTAATATGTGATAAAATGGTATGGATACCTTATGCATAATGTTTATGAGGTCATCTAAGGGGTCTTGACCTAAGCACAGGTTTTAATGGTACACTATCATTAAGTCCTTTACCACAATGTGCAGATAGCCTGAGGATCCATCTAGTTTCAGATTCCTCCGTGAGGTTAATGATGTCCCCACCTCACGGAAGGAATCTGTACATGTAGTACCTGAAACATAAAAATGTGTCCTACTCCCTCTAGAAGCATGTGTTTAGCTGGAGCACTGTACATCTCCTTCCTATCTAAACAGTAATAGTGATCCCTAATTCTCTCTCGCAGGCTCCTGTTGGTTTTTCCAACATAAAATACAAAACAAGCCTTACAATACGCTACATATACTATATTTCTGGTGTTACAGTCAGCCTTACACCTTAGTTCCCACAGTTTCCCGTCATTTGGGTTCCTAAAGAACCTTGATGCATCAATGTACATACATTGAGTACATCTTCCACATTTCTTGGTCCCAAACTCAGGTGGAGATGGAATGTCAGGACTAATCAACTTGGGAAAACATAGGTGTTGTTTCAGACTCATCAAATTGGTATAGGTATACTTCGGGCAGTTCCCCACTACCTTCCTAGTGTCCTCATCAGATACCACTATATTCCAATTCTGCATGATAATCCGTTGCACACTGTTGATGTTCTTTCCATAGGGTAAAACCATAGGTAGTCTACTATCATTCACTGACTTCTTATCATAGGAACCATTACAGTTTGAAAAATAGGGTTGACCTCTACAATTCCTTACCTTAGCAACCCTATTACTTACATGTTCTACATTTGGTCTAGGATAGCCCCTTTCACAAAAATTATTACCAAGGTTCTCTAGTTCCTTCTCAAAAATCCTTTGATCAGAACAGAGGCGAGACACTCTCAAAGCTTGCCCCTTCACTATATTATCAAATGTTTTAGGAGGGTGCATACTAGTAGTAGATAAAAATGAGGCCCTGTAGCATTGTTTCCTATAAAGTTTGGTTTTGAGAATGCAATTATCCCTATATACTGTAACATCGAGATAGTTAATACTAATCTCAGAAC
>NC_056725.1:1220114191-1220224191 GCF_019279795.1 Protopterus annectens
GTTATCGAAAAATGGAACAGTGAAGTTCAAATATTACTTAAATATGCGTAGTAGTGGAATATTGTATTTTTCATATTGCTTGGCTGACTTTATATGTGAAAGTGTTGCACTACCTATATGCTTAGCTGCCTTAGTTTTTACCTTTCCTTATACGTACAAGGCCTTTTGGCCTGCCACAATAAAATTTGCTGGTATTGACTCTAACCTGCCTCTGAAGCACCAAAGAAAGAGTAGAAACAAATGTATACTCACTAATGGCAACAGATCAGGGTTACCATCTCACATAATAGGGGATAGTACACTTCTAAATACTCTAGTGGAGGACTGATATGTGCCTCTGACAGGCACTTTAATTAAGATACTTGAATCCTGCAGCAATAGTTCTATTATTCATATACCTAATTTTATGTTGATTTATCACACAAGTACACTTCCTCTGGCTCCAAATGGAATACACAATGTATGTGATGATCATGGTTGGTGATAAGATGACAGTCGGAGCTAACGTATGGACTTTAAGACACAAGAAGCAGAAGCATAACCAAACATGCATTTGAAAATAAGCTAAGAATATTGGGGAGTTTCCAATCCAAACTTAGATGCAGGAAATTCATATTAGCCAATCAAGTACTTCATTCCAGAAGCTTGAAGGGCAAGGGTAAGGACACTGAAGAATATTAAGTGTAAAGCTATTGCAAATGACCCTTAAGGTTAGCTCAAAGTCATACTGATAAAGATTACAAAATACCTATAAAAATGAAGTGGTGAGTCTTTTGAAAACAGCCTCAAGCATCTGATTACAAGGGTAACCCGTATCAGCTATATGTACTTTTCACATACAAATACCCGACTGAAAACTGGAATACTAGCCTAGGCCTACTCAGACCAGCAACTCATCCAGTATTCTATTCCTTCTTTGTTTCCCTTTAAACATAACCACTACTGCAAGTTCCACCCATCATTTCAACTGTCTGGGAGCATAAAAGATTAAGGCTCCGAGCTCTTAAACTGCTTCCAGCAGTCAAAGGTACAAGACTTGATTCTTTCCGCCTTCATTTGCCTACTGTCTGACTAAGAAAGACAGTACTCCTTCACCAGTGAAAAGGTACACTTGTATCTAGAATGCTTACCTGGTTAACAGACTAAAACTAATTTTGAATGAACCAATTTCTTCCATTGGGGCATTCCAGTGCATCATTGCCTTGGGATGTAATTGCTCTTCAGCTTTTTTCTAATCTTTTTCCCTCTAGCTTTATGCCCTCTAGAGTTCCTGTCCTTTACCCGAGCAATTCATTCATTAGCACTACTTCACGAACTTGAAAAAATTACAATTTTTAAATGTATTCTGATTCTCTCTCTAGTCATCTTGGGTATGCATATTCTACTACTTTGCTTCCTAATTTTTCTAATCTCTCATTAATAGCCGACTTACTAGCTTCTGTCTACAACATCTTAATCAGCCTGCTGTCTCTTCTTATGTTATGATCTCCACAGAAATACATGGTAATCAGAGTGATCTGCCCAATGCCCCAATACAGCAGAGGCAGAATCTCCTCCTCACCTGTAGAAAAAACATTCAGCAGCTTGCCTTTGCCACTGTGACTCTGTTCAATGAGTAAGTAATCTGTTATTAGCATCCCAAGTACTTTTTAGCCATTAGGAGTTTCTCAACTGAAAATTAATACATGAATTCCTCATTTTACAATACAAAACTTTACATTTCATACTGTAAGAAATGAGCTGACAAGTCCTGGAATGTGCTTTTATTAGGCAAAAGTTCCTTGGCTAAATTTTCCATGAAGCATTTCTTACATGCAAACAAGCTTAATGCCCAACCTTGGGAATCTATGAAATAAAGCATCAGAAATTAATAACTGCCATTACAGATTCCTGCAGATGTCTGCTCAGTCTTTGCTTTGGTAATGGCAGTGGTCCTCTTAATATCATTCCCTGCATCCTCCCTGAGAAACACTTTTAAATCTATGAAGTCACCTTTTCTTCACCCTCACTACTGTCAACATGCCTTAAGTAAAAGAAATTCATATTATATCATCGATTCAATACTCTGTGTATGGAAACCAGTACTGAACCACACTTGTATAGAATGATCAACCAACTAGAATCCATGACACTGGTATTCTTGCAGAGACTCTAGAAATGTGAAACTTCTGCAGTTTAGTGTATATACCTTTACTTTCTCATCATTAAGAAAAACACTAATCATTCTAATTTTGCTTTCTGTCTACTACAGTTCAATATTAGTGAAAGTGCTCACTACATTGTTTAGGTAGATATTTTGGAATAAAAAAGCACTACAGAATAAGTTTAGACAGCTTCCACAGAAGTATGGGTGAATACTGATCTTATTTCACTGGCAAACTGCACATCCCTTTAGCGTTTTCACATCCTCAAAGTTCCTTATCCCTTATTTTGCTCTTTCAAACTACTGACATCTACCTTTGTGAACAATGGATAAAACACTCAACATGCCCATGTGTGAACTCTGCCATTCAGACTTCTCTTTCTTTTTCTTATTAATATCCGTCTTAATTTTCTTATTAATTTTTTTGTTTTTCTATCACAAAGCTTTCCTTCTCTCCTCCTCTCCTTAGTGAAATGAAGTTCATTGCCAGTTTCAGCAGTTATCACCCTCCTGACCCCCCTTCCCTCTTCAAATACAAATTCTCATTCAAATGTTATCTACAGTATGTACTGCTTACACACATCCCAAAGACTTTAAACAGAGTCAAAGCATTATTATGTTTAAATGGGTAAAACTGCAAATGTTCTTACATAATGCACTACGCAGAAGTTGAAATACTAAAGGCGATCTGCACAAATGGCTATAAAATATCAATTCTTTATTGCTTCACAAAATACAACAGTACGTGTCACAAACAATTACACTGAATTATGAGAAAAAAAAAGACTCTGAAGTTTGTAATCAAAGTCTGAGAGGAATGATTGGCCAATATTTAGGCTGCTTTTTGTCACAGTTTCTGTCAAAGGTGAGCTGCATGGCTGTCTCCATTCCCTGGATTTTAGAAGCATCTTCACCGTACAGTAACTTCATTTCTGCCACTCTTCTCTCCCCAGGCCTCTCTGCAGGTGGCTCAACTGTACGCCCTTTAACAAGATGCAGATCATGATCAGCTGCTACATAGGTTTCTAAAACCTGTGCACTAATTTGATGTTGTCTTTCTGCAATGAAACAAGAACACAGAAAATATCTGGCATAAGTTTTAGGCTTACAAGCAGTTAACAAAACAATATAATGACATACCTGAAAATATTTGTAACTGTAAATTTAGAAGGTAAATTCCTCTCACTGGATTTGCTAATACCACTTTATTAACTCTGCATCTTTTTAAGAAATAACTACAGAATTACAGATGTGTGGCTTGAAGGAACTATGAAATCACTAGCATTTTATCTTTGCCTCAGTATTACTTTATTTTTACTAACATATCTCTGAATAGATCAGAGAAAAAAATTACATAGTAAAAGTATGAGACAAAACAGCAAATTTATCAATTTTAACACGGATCCCTGGAGAGACCTGGTCCCCATCTCTTTCCTCCTGCCCTCCTTCCATACTAGATGCTCCTGATGCCACATATGGCTATAGCAATGGAAGACAATAGGGGCAACCACCTGTACCCAATACCTGGAATGAAACCACCATTTATTTTCCTTTCTGCATGAAATGAAGAAAATGGTCCGCTGTTGTATGTCCCAATGCCCAGATGGCCTTTCGACAGCAGATGTCACGTCCCACACTTAATTACCATAAACATATTACACTGTACTGAACTAAAAGCAAAGCAATCTGGCTCCCAGTTAAAAAGCAGACCTGCTCCTAGACTAACAACTGTTCAGGCTCCTACATGAACATACTCTTCCTTCTTTAACCTCAAAACGTAACCCCCCCCCCTTTATAAACTATTAAACTTGAATCACTCAGGCCCTACAACAAGGTCTCAGTATCCTTAATATGATCACCAAGATCTTGTGCATCACTGAGGAAAATAATGTAAGCTGTATTAGAACAGGGAAATATACAGAAGAGACCCCTATGTACCACAGAGATGAGCCCATGAATATCTTCTTTTGAGCTCAAAAGACTGTTTACAAAGCTACTGTAGTCAAGTTCAGGCAGATGCAAGGAGAAGTGTTGCAGATGTAGTATCGAGCTTTAGTGAAACTTCATGGTCAGCCAGAAATGTCATGTTATGTGATTTGTTCAACATAGAAATATATGTACTCTTCTGTAGCCGTAACCCTACAGCAGTGGACCTAAAAGACCCAGAAATATTGGCAGTTTCAAAGTCAAAGGTACTTAAACCAGAGTTTCACTCAACAGCTGAATTGCACATGTAAAAAAAATGCAGTTCAGAGAATGGGACTATGGTCGATGTTGGTAAGTTTACAGATGCTGACAATATCATTATATAAGTTGATACCAGTATCCTAATTTGGTATCCAAGTTGATACCAGTATCCTCATTTGGTATCCAGTTGCCCAGCTTGGGTTACCTGGGATAGCTCTACTGAGTAAAAGCTGTACGCAAAACCAATCAATCTGCCAAACATGAACTAAGAATTGCTACACTCAAGTGTAGGTTCACTGACAGAATGCAGCTTGGAAGTGGATAACATGATAAGGAGGAGACAAAACGGAAGAGCAGTGCAGCAAAGCCACTTCGCTTAAGGTCCAGAGTCTCCTACACATGGGGATGACAAACTAGAACTTGTTTGGGAATTGTGTTGAGGTACGGGCTTTAGAAGACAGTGATGTCACACAATTAGTGACAGACTCATGGTAATTACACTCCAGTGTAAGGATAAGTCACATCTCAGCAGGGTTATAATAGTGAATAAAAGAGTGCATTCATACAGCAGTTGTAGGACCTACTAGATAAATCAGACAATATGAACTGGTGCTGAAAATGAGTGACCTGAATGCACATATCACACAGTCAGAACATGATGGGAGGACTGTCTGGGTCCACATGGGTGGATCAACAGGAATAAAGGAGAGACCAATCTAGAGTTCTGCCTGGTAAATGCTTTGATGGTAGCCAACATGTAATGCAGGAAGAGAGACCGCCACAATATCACATCCAAGAGCGGCCAACATGCACCCCAGATAGACTTACTGCTATGGAATGGGCACTGGAAAAGAATCAGTGATTGCAAAGTCATCCCCTTTGAAACAGTCAGCCCATAGCATAAACCACTGACTGCCACAATCAGCTGTAAATAGTGGTCAGAAAAGGTCAACAGAAACTAGGCTGAAGACCTGAAAGTTGACGGGAGAGAAAGCACAACAATTCAGGGAATTACTATAGGCTCTAGTACCTCAGGAAGAAGAGGAAATAGGTGTCATTGCAAAAAAATGGCAGTGACTCGAAACAGCAAGTGTGAGGACTACAAAACAGGCATGTGGCTGAGAGCCAGGTACGGTAATAAGGCACATAAGGAAAGCTGGTGGTGGAATGCAGGAGTTCAAGAAGTTATCAAAAGAAAGAGGGTGTGCATGAAAAAGTGGGAAACAGAAAAGATGGACCAGGTTAAGAGAGGAGATGCAATACCAAAGAACAAGGCATCAGAAGCACTCCACTATGTTCTGTAAAGTGTCTCGGTAAATGGCCCAAAGAAACTTATCAAGTTGCAAAGCAAATACAGAAAGCTAAAGAAGATAGTCAGGCACCCTTCATAAGAGATGCCATGCCAACAACAACCTGCTCACCAGTTCACAGGATGTCAAAGGCAGATGGAAGGAGTACTTCCAGCTGTTTCTGAATGAAGAAAACCCCACAGAAATTGAAATGCCCAAGACACAGCAAGAGATGTAATAAGAGGAGTCTACCATAAAAGAAGTAAGAACAGCACTAAGGAAAATTAAGTTATGGAAAGCAGTGGGCTCAGATGAGGTCACAGCAGATATGATAAAGACGTTGGATGAATTAGGGGAGAAATAGCTCCTGCGGGTACTCCTAGCAGTATGGAGAGAAAGGCACATTCCAGATGACTGCAAAATCAGCATACCACTGCCAGAGTACAAAAAAAAAGGGGACATCCACAAATGTAGGCAGTACAGGAGTATCACATTCCTATCACACTGCATGAAAGTTCTGGAGAGAATGATTAAAAAATGAACACACAGAATACTAGAAAGTAAGATGGGAAATGAGCAGTCCGGATTCAAATCAGGATGCAGCACAACTGAACCAATGTTTCCAGTAAGACGGACAGCTGCAAATAAGCTAGAGATGACGAAAGAATCTAAGTGGGCATTCCTACACTTAGAGAAAGCATATGACAAGGTCCCAAGAAAGCTGATTTGGGCAGTCCTGATGTGGTTTGAATATTGGCAGACTTAGTGCAGGCTATATACAGTGGATATAAAAAGTTTACACACCCCTGTTAAAATGCCAGTTTTTTGTGATATACAAAATGAGACCACAATAAATCATTTCAAAACTTTTACCACCTTTAATGTGACCTATAGCCTGTACAACTCAATTGAAAAACAAATCTGTTAGGGGAAAAAATAAAAAAATGTACAATAAGCTGGTTGCATAAGTGTGCACACTCAAACTAATACTTTGTTGAAGCATCTTTTGATTTAATTACAGCATTCAGTCTTCTTGGGTACACACCTGCCATCAATTAAAGAGACTCTGATTAACCCCAGATAAAGTTCCCCTGTCCTAGTAGGACTTCCCTGACATTTACACGGTTGGCTGCTACAGCAAAAGCCATGGTTTGCAGAGAGCTTACAAAGCATCAAAGGGATCACTGTTGAAAGGTATCAGTCAGGAGAAGGGTACAAAAAATTTTCCACAGGATTGGATATACCATGGAACACAGTGAAGACAGTCAACAAAAAGTGGAGAAAATATGGAACAGTAATGTTGCAAAGAACTGGATGTACCTCCAAAATTGATGAAAAGACGAGACGAAAACTGGTTAGGCAGGCTGACAAGAGACCTACAGCAACACTGAAGGAGCTGCAGGAATTTCTGGCAAGTACTGATTGTGTACTACATGTGACAACAATCTCGTGTATTCTCCATATGTCTGGGCTATGGGGTAGAGTTGCAAGACGGAAGCCTTTTCTTACATAGAAAAACATCCAGGCCCGGCTAAAATTTGAAAAACAATACATCAAGTTTCCCAAAAGCATGCAGGAAAATGTGTTATGGTCCGATGAGACCAAGGTTGAACTTTTTGGCCACAATTCCAAAAGGTACGTTTGGCGCAAAAGCAACACTTCACATCACTAAAAGAACACCATCCCCATGTTGAAGCATGGTGGTGGCAGTATCATGCTTTGGGGTTGTTTTTCTTCACCTGGAACTGGGGCTTTAGTCAAGGTGGAGGGAATTATGAACAGTTCCAAATACCAGTCACTTTTGGCCCAAAACCTTTAGGCATCTGCTAGAAATCTGAAGATGAAGAGGAATTTCACCTTTCAACACGACAATGACCCCAAGCATACATCCAAATCAACAAAAGAACGGCTTCACTAGAAGAAAATTAAAGTTTTGGAATGGTCAGGCCACAGCCCAAACCTAAAGCCAATAGAAAATCTGTGGGGTGACCTGAAGAGGGCTGCGCACAAGAGATGCCTTCGCAATCTGACAGATTTGGAGCGTTCTGCAAGGAATATTGCCAAGTCAAGATGTGCCATGCTGATAGACTCCTACCCAAGAAGACTGAATGTTGTAATTAAATTAAAAGGTGCTTTAACAAAGTATTAGTTTAAGGGTGTGTACACACAACAAAGTATTAGTTTAAGGGTGTGCACACTTATGCAACCAACGTATTGTACATTTTTTATTTTTATATTTTTCCCATAACAGATGTGTTTGTTTTTCAATTGAATCGTACAGGTTATATGTCACATTAAAGGTGGGAAAAGTTTTGAAATGATTTATTGTGGTCCAATTTTTTTATATCACAAAAACCTGGCATTTTAACAGGGGTGTGTACACTTTTTATATCCACTGTATGATCACAGAGTCATCCTGGAGATGTGAGCTGTAAGTTCTAAGTCTGTGACTGATCACGGTCTTTCAGGAGTGGGGCACTCCAGTGATCAACCTTTTTCTTACTCAAGAGGACACAGTTGTTCCGTTTTCTTCCTGCTGCAAGATAAAGTGGAGCTTTAATTTAATACAATTTGATTACTTTTGTATAAATGTAAATTTGCCTGTGTTACAAGTGATGATTCAATAAAGATGTTTTAAAAACAAAAGTGGAGGCAGTGATGAGTGCATTTTACCTCCTATGCACAGATTCCTGTATGCATTTTTGCTGATTTCATAGTGCATGGCAAAGATCAAAAAGGAAAGAGTTAAACTCATCAGTGACAGAGAATGATAGTTACCGAATCTCAAGTCCATATGGAGATAGAAAGTGCTCTCAGTTCAAGCAAGATATGTCTCTCATAGTTGCAGCAAAAGATGTTTGCACTCAAAGGCCTGTCTTTTGATGTAGACCCACTTGATCATGCTAGATTTACTGGCTGGGGTCTTAGGATTTTTTCACTTTGCTAGGAAGCCTATTCAGCAGGCATGTCTCTCAGTGAAAATAGTTCTTATGTGGACAGTGTGTTCCCCTTGTACTACTTCAGTCTGTTAACTTTCAGGTAATCTTTCTTTATATCAGACACCTGTATGATTTAGGCCTTGTATGTTCCACATTCTTTTGACACTGACTAGTGCTTATTTGGAGCGGACAAGTCCTTAGATTTGAAGGTCTCATAGTGAAGTTAAGAAGCTACAGCTATTACTATCGCCTGAGATTCACCCAGACTTTAGAAGCATAAACTGAAGCAAAAAGTCCTCTCTGGGTCACTAACACAATAAGAGAAAGGAGGAAGTAATTCCTAAAATAATTTTACAAGTTGTGGTGAGCAAGTCTCCTCCAGGGTTAAACTCACACAGTTTGCCTTCCCTAGCTGAGTGAGAAGTTTCAATAATCAAAGTCCAGACCATCATCTGCAAGCTCTTCTCCCTTGTCTCCAGCTTAATTTTACTATGACAAGTTAATGAAAGACATTCTTTGGGCTGAAAAGATGATGTCTGCAGCTTCATTCCCATATGTAGAGGGGCATCTTCTCTCATTTTCTCCTATTCCTAAATGTCTTACAGATTTTCTTCACTTATACACTTGACATTGGCACTGGTATTGAGGATAATGACATCATCAACCCCTTTTTTCTGCATGGGGTTGGGGTGTTGTGCCAACTGTTGCCATCTCTCTCAATTCAGTGCTACTCTCCTACCTTCTTTGACAGTCATGCATGATGTTCACAGGTCTTCTCTCATGCAATCCAGTGGACATCCTTGCTTCCTCTTGCCTTCTTCCGGTCTGTCCCTTTTTCACAACATTGTCCTGCTTTTTTGCATAAATGTCCAAGCCACTATAATCTGCACTGTTTGACCTGCTCTCCAATTAGAGCTACTTTGGCTACTGTTCTGATGTCATTTCTTCTTCTGTCCCACAGCATGCACCTTACTACTGGTCTCAGGCACTTCATCTCCATCACCTCTAGCTGCCTCAACTACTCTGACTTAACTGCCCAGGTTTCTGTACCATAGAGTAGCACTTGTCAAACCACTGGTTTGATCACATTACATTTTAGCTTCTTTGGCATTCTTTTGTCATCTACTACTCCTGACACATATGTGCCCATTTGGTGGCAGCCCTTGTGATTCTAGCTTTGGCCTCCTCTTTCAGACTTCTCTTCTCAATCACCCCACCCAGATAATTGAGATTATTAACCTGTTCCACTGTTTTTCCTTCTATCTCAGTTCTCAGCTTCTTCAGATTTTCCCCATTTGCTGCCATTACACCTGACTTATCTGTACACCATTGCATCCTGTGTGATTTCAGTTTTACATTCCATGTCCCCTACCCTTTGCTGAAGTTCTTGCTCGGAGTCTGCCTGTAATGCCACATCATCTGCATACAGCAACTTTGTTGATCTGTCCCCTCCAACCTGTTTTTGCTGATGTAGTCCATTATTGCTATAAACAGCAGTGGGCTCAGAGCTGAATCCTGATGCACACTCAGTCCCACTGGATACCCATCTGCGAGACTGAACACTGTTTGTACTTGTCATTGGCTGCAGGTACAGTGGATATAAAAAGTTTAAACACCCCTGTTAAAATGCCAGGTTTTTGTGATATAAAAAAGGAGACCACAATAAATCATGTCAAAACTTTTCTCAACTTTAATGTGACCTATAACCTCTACAATTCAATTGAAAAACAAACAAATCTGTTGGGGGAAAAATATAAAAAAAAATGTACAATAAGCTGGTTGCATAAGTGTGCACACCCTTAAACTAATACTTTGTTGAAGCAACTTTTAATTTAATTACTGGATTCAGTCTTCTTGGGTAAGAGTCTATCAGCATGGCACATCATGGTGATTCTGAACTTAATAAAACCTCACAGTTCATTGCAACACCCAGATCTTCTAGTGTGTAAATAGTACCATGAAGGTCAATGTAGCTGTAAAACCTAGAATGCATAGCACAGTCTACTCTTGGATCCTAATTTGCATCTTTATCCAGTGAGAGGAGGCCATGACCTCCAGGGATCTGTCTAAGAGTAGGAAAGATTGATAATGGACAGTGTCTAACTCTATACTGACAAAGACAATCTTTTCAGAAGCAAATAGAACTTCCGCCAATTTATGGTGACACCCCCAGAGACTGTAACCATGGAAATGCCCTCCACAAGGACACTTCCATGGAGCACTCTGGGTGGGGATATGAGAAAAGTTCAGTTGTGTACATTTACCTTAAATGTAGATGTTTGAGTGTATTCACTGTTGCAGTCATCACATTTGGGTTATCTGCTTGCAGTAGCCCTCAGTCGGCCTGATTAACAAAGTCATGGGTCCTGCGTCGGTTGCGGTCCCTTCTTCCATGACGTCAGGTCGTCAGAGGTATAAAAATTGCAGCTGACGCCATTACATCAGTTTTTCTTGCCCCAGATGTCAGGTGCCCCCCTAATGGGAAGCAATTAAATCTATAAATATACAAAGTTATACCTCTAACAAAAAAGCAAATACACCAAAAAGCTTTTGAGCACGGTAAAGTAGAGTAGAGGTATAGCCCAAAGAAGAAAGGGGGCTGGAGGGAGGGTAACCAGGACTGCAACAGTGAATACACTCGAACATCTACATTTATGGCAAGTGTACACAACTGTACTATGTTCTTCGTGTTTCACTGTTGCAGTCATCACATTTGGGTAGATTCCAAAAGCTAAGGATGGGAGGAGGAATTTAGATAGCATTAGCACCAGCTATAAGGCCCTGCAAGACTGCAGTGTCAAAGCCAGCTCTGGATTTAGAGAAAATTGGCAGATGGTAATGCTTGGTGAAAGTATGTACTGACCTCCAGATAGCAGCTTCTAGGATGTCCCTGGTAGGGACGCCTCTGATAAAGGCTGTAGAGGTAGATATAAGCCTGGTTGAGTGGGGTCTGATCCCCTGCTGGATGGGTTTTCCATGGTGCTTGTAGCAGAAATGAATGCAATAACCTATCCATTTGGAAATGGTTTGCTTTGAAATAGCCTTCCTCTCTGCCCCTGCAGCAAATGCCACCAGCAGTTTGTCAGATTTCCTTTGAGGTTTACTCCTGTCCAAATAGAATCTAAGCTGTCTGTGCACGTCTAAGGAGTGCAGTATCCGTTCCCCTTTATTCTGTGGGTTAGGAAAGAAGGTTGACAAATGAATGGACTGATTAAGGGCCACAGTGCATACCACCTTGGGCATGAAGGAGGGATTGGTCCTGAGGGGCACCCTGTCCTCATGAAAGATGATGAAAGGATCCACTGCCATGAGGGCCTGTAATTCAGATACCCTTCTTGCTGAAGTGATTGCTAAAAGGAAAGCTGTTTTCCAAGAAAGGAATTTTAAATCCGCAGTGGCAGCTGGCTCGAAAGGAGGAAGGGTGAGCTTTTCCAATACAAAGTTAAGGTCCCAGGCTGGAGTTGGGGTCTCCTGGGTGGTCGTAGATTTTTGGCCCCTCTGAGGAACTGCTTAAGCAGTGGATGAGAGAAGAGGGGAGGTTCTGTGTTATAATGAGCTGAAATGGCTGAGGCGTGAATTTTGATGGCGGAGAATGACAGGCCCTTGTGAAGCATCTCAGTTAAGTATTGTACAATCTGAGGTAAATTGGGCACTGCTGTGCTCTTCCCTTGAAATTGGTTCCAGGCACATAATCTTTTCTATTTTTCAGCATAAGATTTTCTAGTACTAGGCCTCCTTGCCTCTAAAATATTCATCACTGGTTTACTGAGGGATGGTAAAGGAGAGATTAGGTAATTAGCCAGGCTGCTAGATTCAGTGTATGAAGCTGAGGGTGCAGAATCTGGTTCTCCTGCTGAGACAATAGGATAGGAGTCTGAGGCAGGTGCCATTGGGCCAACAGTGACACACTGCGCAAGAGGGGGTACCGGTGTTGGCGTGGCCAGTCTGGTGCAATCAAAATCGTCCTTGGTTTGTCTTGTTTGATCTTTAGTAGTACTTTGTAGAGCAGAGGCAGAGGAGGAAAGGCATAAACTGACAGGTTTTTCCAACTGAAGGACAGAGCATCCACTTTCCAAGCTTGTTTGTGGGGAGTCCTTGTGCAAAATTTGTCCAATTGACAGTTCTGGGGGGAGGCAAACAAGTCTATATCTGGGCTCCCCCATTTGCTTGTCAACATGTTGAAAATCCTTAGTTCCAGCTTCCACTCGTGTGGGTCCATGAGGTTTCTGCTTAGTTCGTCTGCCAGTGTATTTAGTTTTCCTGGCAAGAATTGAGCTTGAAGATGCACTTGGTAGCTCAGGGCTGTGTTCCACAATGCCATGGCTAGTCTGCTTAGGGGGTAAGAATGTGTACCCCCCTGCTCGTTTATGTACCACATAACAGTGGTGTTGTCCGTCTTTACCATTAATTATCCTGGAAGAATGTGGTCCTTGAAGGTTGTCAGAGCATTCTGTACAGCTAACATTTCTTTTTGATTGACATGCAAGTGCATTTGACTTGGGTTCCATTTGCTCTGAATGCACTTCCCTGCCAGGTGAGCCCCCCATGCATAAATGTGATGCGTCTGTTGTTAGGGTTTGGACGGCAGATGTGATGTGAATGGTAGTCCCTTGTTTTGGTGGCAGGCCTCTGCCCACCAAAGAAACTCTAGGTGTAGGCAAGGTATGATAGGAATCATTGCTTCTAGATCCTGAGAATGTTGACACCATAGGCTTTTTAGATACCATTGTAGTTTCCTCATATGCAGTCTTGCATATGGAATTAGAAGAATGCAGGACGCTATGAACCCCAAGGCTTGTAGTATTTGCCTTGCAGATAGTAGGGTTTTTGTGGCCACTTGTTTGAAGTAGGTTGTCAAATGAATTTGTTTCTCTGGCGTAAGGAAAGCCATCTGGGAAGTTGAGTTCAAGCTTGCTCCCAGGAATATGATTTGTTGATAGGGTACCAGTTGTGATTTCTTTTCGTTTATGGTATACCCCAGGCAAGTTAGCACCCTTTGTACAAAGGCCAGATGATTCAAAAGTATGTCCTGGCTTTCTGCCTGAATTAAACAATCGTCCAGGTATGGGTATATTTCAATATTTCTTTGCCTGCAAAATGTGATGACTGGGGCTAGGCACTTTCTGAATACCCTGGGTGCAATAGATAAGCCAAATGTCAGTGCAGAGAACTGGTAGTGATTGTAGCCTGCTTTGAAGCGTAGGTATCTTCTGCAAGATTCCCTGACTGGGATGTGCAGGTATGCTTCCTTTAAATCGGGTGTTACCATCCAGGCATCTTTTCCTAGCATAGGAAGCAACTGGTGAAGAGTCAGCATCTTGAATTTTGGAATCACCAAAAAGGTGTTTAGAGTAGACAGGTCCAGAATAGGATGCCGTGAATTGTCTTTTCTGGGTACCAGGAAAATCTTGAATAGAAACCTTGTCCTTTTCCTCTTCTGGTACAGTATGAATAGCCTTTATGTTTAAAAGAGAGAGAGTATTTGCTTTTGAGCCTCTGCCCACTGATTTGGGGGTAGATCTGGCCAGCCTTTTGGTGTTGGTAATGTGTGGAAGTGAAATCTGTATCCTTGGGACACTATATTTAAAACCCATTTGTCCTGGGTAAGGAGTTCCCAGTTTTTGGCCTGCAGACCAATCTTTCCCCCTAAAGGAGCATTCAGTTGAGAAGTGCTTGGAAGTTTTAAAACCAAGTCATTGAGACAGTTTTCCTTAGGGGGGAGTCTTACTACTTCCAGATTTGGAAGCGGAAGCCCACCCACTGCTTAGTCTTGTGCGTACCCTGGGACTGAAACCTGAGATTTCTGCTGTCTGGGTTTGGATTGAGAAGGCCTGGAAAGAGTCGGAAAGCACCAATTCTTAAGAGGGCCAATGCCTACTAAATCTTGGAGGCTGAACTTGTAAGAAATCTTTAACAGTTTGCATAGATTTAGCTTCATCTTCCATCTTTTTAAGAACTTCCTCAGCTTTGTTGCCAAACAGGCGGTCCTGATTTAAGGGAGCATCCAACAGTTTAGCTTTAACATGATCAGGCAAAGATTGCTCCTTAAGCCAATCATGCCTTCTGAGTACAGACCCAGTGATAGCAGCCCTGCAAGAGGCTTCTAAAGACTCAAACCCACATTGCAAAGTATGTTTTCCAACCTGTTCAGCAGAATGCATTAAATCCTGTAATTCCTTATTTTCAGCACAGTCAGGAATCAACATCATTTTCTCTTTAAGCAATCCTATAATATGTTGATGATACTTTAACATATGAAACTGACAGTTTAAGGCCCTAATGGCCAAGGTTGCAGAATTGTAAACCTTCTTACCCAATCTATCCAGCGCCCTGGAGTCTCTATCAGAAGGGGTAGGGTTTTTGGCAGTAGTGGCCTTAATGCCCTTAGGTCCCTGTGAAATAGTCTCTGGAACCGCAACAGGATTTTTAAAAAGGAATTTGTGAGAATCAGGAACCCTGTAATATCTGTCAGGTTTTCTGGGAGCAGGAGGCAAAGAATCAGGGGCCAAACTAGATTAAAAAAGGGCATCATCAACAATGTCTAGTACAGGCGGTATAGCTAAAGGCTTATGCTGAGGCAAGAGTAAGAAATCCCTAAGCCTCTTTTTCGAATTAGAAAAATCCTGGTTTTCCCAGTGGAAATGCTCCCTTAGAGTGTGCAATGTTTCACCAAAAGAAAAATCCTCGGGGGGGGGGGGCAGAGTCCTCTGCATCAGAATCCTCATAAGTAGAGAAGGGTAAATCCAGATCATCAGAAGAATCAGGACCCTGGTCAGAAGATTAATAAACAATTTCAGTCCTAGGTCTCTTAGGAGAGGATGGTTGGCTTCCCCTGATTAAAGTTATAAGATCTTCAGCCATCCTTATAATTTGTTTTTTAGGCATAGAGCTCTGCCTAAGCATGTGGCCTGGGCGTCGGTTTTCTAGGCATGGTTCGAGGTTTAGGCCTTAAAGAAGAAGGAGGCGTCGGTTTAATATGAAAGTCCGTAGGCCTGAATACACCCTCAGAAGCCGATGCCTGCACAGCGGCTCCGAAACCATCCAAGGTAGAGACATCTGCAGGTTCCACAGCTGAAGCATCTCGCGGCATACCAGACTCCGAATGGGTCTTAGTAGAGGCTTGCGAATCAGAAGTAGCGGGTATCAGGGGCTGCAAAAGCACCTCACTGAGTACCGGCGAACTGGCGACTGGCTTAGGAGAAGCGTCGTTGGCAGCTTTGGACCTAGGCGGCCTGTCTCTGTCTTTATCTTTGCGTTTTTTTCGAAATTCCGGTAGCCGGATGGCTTACCGAAGACATTTCTGGATAACTGAATCGAGAACCGAAATATTTAAAGGCGAAAATATACCAACGACGGATAGTGTGTTGATTAAATAAAGCACAGAACCGACAGCAAGGTATGTTGTGGTCAGGCCTAGGCAAGGAATACAGTACGAATGAAAATCTTTGTGAGGTATTTGCTTTCCACAAGAAATGCAATTATTAACTTTTACTGACATCGGTAAGGAGCAAGAAAAAGTTTCCCCAACAGGGTACTTAGCTTTAGTTGAAGACTTCGGTTCTGAAACTCGAAAATGAAAATTTTAGGAGTCGGCCGACCGGCACTTGCAAACTGCTTCTGCTTCGGGCACCGCACGACAAGAAAAATTGATGTAATGGCATTGGCTGCATGTTTTATACCCTTGACGACCTGACGGCATGGAAGAAGGGACAGCAACCGACACAGCAGCCAAGACTTTGTTAATCAGGCCGACTGAGGGCTACTGCAAGCAGATAACCCAAATGTGATGACTGCAACAGTGAAACACGAAGAACATCCAGTTGCCTAGGTAAAGGAACACAAAGAGATCTTTTTCCTGCAAGGTTGTGGCCACTACAGTCAGCAATAGGGTAAACACTTTGGGCACTGAAAAAGGCCCAGATGACAACTATTTGTACTAAAAGTGATACCAACCTAGAGTAAAACAGAATTTTATCTCTGAAATCATCTAAATAAAGCACAGTGTCATGGAATGAATGCATCTGTGTCCTTCAAAAACTAGAAAGGAGTGACAGTAAAAACCCACAGCACTCTTCCAAAACAGGACAGCCTCCACAGTTCTTTCAACAGCAGGGCCTGCCTCAGATCAAATCATTCTGTACACTGCCCACATAGTTATCTATAAAGCCCAAACTTCTCCAAATATTTTCAAACATGAAAGTACAATTATACAGTTAGCTTATCATAATGTTGGATGCTCAAATAAATCACTGTTGCAGTACTTCTCTTGAGTGGGACTTGTCCACTAGGATACTCGTATGTCCAGCCAGCCTGCAAAGCAGAGGCTCCTTCCTGGTGCTCCATACAGCTTCCCTTCGCACAAGTAGATGTGCTAGTATAAGGACAATATGCAGACTCAGCAAAACTCGGGGCTTTCTTGCCCCCTAGATTGGTGACTGAAGCCTAGAGCTCCAAGTCAAATACTAGAAAGAAAAATAAGGCGAGAAACAAATAAATAAGAAAGGCTACCCCACCCTGACTAGAGAACTGACTAGCAAGGGGAATAGAGAGAGGGTATATGTATGGCAAATGGCAAAAAACTAAATTGATAATGTTATCTCAAAGTACAAATTCTTAAAAAGGGTCTATGATTCTCTTGAATGGGAAAGTGGAGATAAGAATTCTTCATTGTTTTATGAACTGTATTTAGGGCTGAAAGGCCATTCAAAATACAGATTCCAAAGTTTATATAAATCAATAAATTATTCATCCATTTATCCCTTTATCCTTTAAATCTAAAGTGATTACATAAGCTTGTAGAGAGAGAGGGTTTAATGTGTTAACATTTTGGAAGAAGCATGCAGGTGCTTAATCTGGAGAAATCAATGATGGGTCTTCTGTGTGGGTCTATGATTCTCTTGAATGGGAAAGTGGAGATAAGAATCATTCATTGTTTTCTGAACTGTGTTTAGGGCTGAAAGTCCAGTCAAAATACAGATTCCCAGGTTTATATAACAGAATAAAGAACTCATCCATTTATCCCTTTATCCCTTAAACCTAACGTGATTGCATAAGCTTGTGCTGAGAGAGAGGGGGAGGAAGTAGGGTTTGATGTGTTAATATTTTGAATTTTGGAAGAAGCATGCAGCTGTTTAATCTGAAGAAATCAATGATGGGTCTTCTGTGCATTCTCTTTTTTTGGGACGCAGAAAGAGTCTTGAATATAAACATTTTCCCTGTTGATCTACAAGAACTTGTGCTGTGACCATCACCAAAGAGAAGTTTAAAAGGATTGCAGGAGTAAGGTGCTACTGGTCTTTGGGAATCTGTGGTATTCCTGAGGTTGTAGGAAAATTTGTCCATTAGAGTCTGTAACCTTTTAATAATATGTTTAGTGCAGATCCCCATACTGGGAAGTGAAAGACGGAGCTTTCTGGGAATTGTCTGTAGTAGGCTGGAGTGAAGGGCAAGGGGAATTTGGCAAGGATAGTTAGAAACTGTTTCTTTGTGAACTGGGTCCTTGCAATTCATTGGATTTCATAGGATCATAGGAGGTTACTAGGCTACTGGCCCTGGGGCCACTATAAGCCTAGCCAAGAGTTTAGCCCATGTTTAGACAAATCAGCACTCGATGCCCCTGTACAGCAGGGACATGGGTGGAATCCCAGGGGAATATTTTCTGTTTCCCATCCAGTTATCCAGGTTATGCTTAAAAATGGGTAAAGAGATACTCTGCTTGATGTCGAGAGGGAGTCTATTCCATAGATGGGGGAGTCCCTGGGACACAAATCTGTCCTGCCAACAAGTCTTGATGATGTCACAGACCATGCTGAGGCCGTGCGTGCGGGTTACTCGAGTGGAGCTTGACTTGCGGATATGCAGCAGTCGCATCAACAAAGTGAGGGTCTGTGATTGCCTTGTATGCCAGATAGAGGTCACCTCTGAGGAGTCTGTATAAGTAGAGGGATAGGGCTTTTAGCCTATCTTTGTATGGCAGATGTTTGAGGGCCTGGATTCTCCTGGTGAGGAACATCTGTGTTCTCAACAGCTGCTGCATGTGCTTTGCAAGGTACATGCCAAAAGGGGCATTGTACTAAATATTGGGCCTTATAAGGGAAGAATACAGGGATGTCATGACCTCCTTGTCCCTGGATGAGATACCCTTACTTATGAGATGGGCTATGAAGAAGGCTTTCCGTACAACCAAAGCAACATGGTGGTCAAAAGTCAGGTTGCTATCAACCTGGGTGCCCAAATCCTTCACAACTGATTGCATGCTTAGGACGTTGCTATTAATGTGATCATTTGTGGGGATGTCACTCTTCCCAAAGGGGATGATGATGCATTTTTTGGTATTCAGCTTGAGGCCATGTTTCTGGCACCTGTCATTTGTCTGAGTGAGACCCTGTCGGAGGATGTCCACATCACTAGGGGAATTGATGACAGCACCCAGCTTGCAGTCATCTCCAAACTTGGTCAGCCACAGACCACTGGTTTTAGCCTGCACCTCAGAAAGGTATATCCCAAAGAAAAGAGGCCCCAAGACCGAACCCTGGTGTATGCAGGTGGCTTCCCCTATTTTGACTACGTGGGTTCTATCAGTGAGCCAGTTTGCTACTCATTTGGTAACATATGGATTGATGCCTAGTTGAGAGAGTTTATCTATTATGCCCGAGTGGGGAATAGTGTCAAAGGTTTGGCCAGGTCAAGGTAGGCGGTGTGCACTGTCTTCCCCTCCTCCATGGCTTTGGTGACTGTCTCAAAGAAGTCAACCAAATTTAGCAGACATGACCGCCCCTTGAAGAAGCCAAACTCTGTGGGATCATGTGTTTGGAGGTTGCCAATGAGGTCCATGATAATCCGTTTCATAGCCTGGCAGATGAGGCTAGTTAGGCTGCTGGGTCTATAATTTCCCAGATCAGTGGATGCTCCACCTGTGTGTAAAGGGATGACAGTGGCTGTCCTCCACTCAGCTTGGATGAAGCCAGTACTCAGGCTTTGATCAGATAGGGTGCTGTGCCTAATGATGCTGCAAGTTCCTGCCTGAGTTCATGTAGGATGCAGCCTGGGATGTTATCGAGACCCATGGAGGCTGTATTTTTTGCCTTTGAGAGAGCAATGATGACCTGTTCCCTAGATATAAGGGGAAAGGGGCAGGTACTGGGGATGCCCTGACTTACTGATTGGGGGGACAAAGGGATAAAGTTTTTGATGAAACTGTCAGCCAGCAAGTTTGCTATATCTACTGCATTTGTATATGTGGTGTCCTTGACCACCAGTTCTGAACAGATCTGAGTTCTTTCCTTTGAGGTTGCGGACATATGCGAAGGTGGCCTTATGATTGTATCTAGTAGATGTGGCCAATTTGGACTCGAAGTTGTCTTTGTAGGATTTCAATAGTGCTCTTATTTGCTTGTTCAGGCTAAAGAGACATTGCATCCAATTGGGCACTTGCTCCTTCTTGGTCTTAGCAATTCTTTCCTTTTGTTATAGAGTTTATTTATTACAGTTGTCCACCAGGCAGGTTTAGTCTTCCTTGTGGAGGATGATTTAGTCCTATCAGGTATTCCTGATATTATGCATCTATATAAATGCTTGTATAGTGCTTTGGTGTAGTTTGGGATATTGGTACCAGTTCCTACATCGATGGAGGAAGCTGTGAAGCTGTTTACACCATCCCTCAGGAGGCTATAATCAGCTTTGGAGAAGTTTTTATGTCTGATCCTAGCTAGAGGGGGGTTGGGGGAGATGGTGACTTCAAAAATGACCACTTTACAGTTGGATCTTTCCAGGGAGGATGACACTATAGGGATGCTGCAGTGGTTACTCATGTTGGTTAATACCCCCACAAGAGGTGATAACGTCTTGGACTTGGTATCAACTAGCTGTTCCATGGGATTTGCATTGACAAAATAAAGGAATCTCTGGGCATTTGTGTTCTGGCATGAGTACTTCTTCCAATCTATGTTTGGGAAGTTGAAGTCACTCAGGATCAGGGTAAAGGCTTGAATCTTGATGGATTCGAACAAGTCCAAATAGGCAGCCTGGGCATCTTCAGTCAGATTTGGGGGCCGGTAGCTAGCTATGATTTGGATAGGGGTCTTGTCAATGGTTAACTGCACCTGGAGTGTCTCCTGTGTGTCGTACTGTTTGACCAGCCTGGAGGTGTGTACTTCTTTAACATATATTGAAACTCCACCTCCTTTGGTTTTACTGCCCACAGTTTGGGGTCTGAATGTATGTTAGGATGAGTAAACCAGGTAAGACTGAGGTGCTCTCCTCAGCTTTGAACCAGATTTCTGTGACTGCACAGATGTCAGCATTTTCCAGGGTTAGGAATACTTCCAATGAGTGCAGTTTCATGTTTAGACTCCTTGTGTTTAGGAGCATGACCTTTAATTTGTGTTTTGTTGAAATTTTTATGTTGGTAGTTTTAGCCTCATCACTTTTCCTAACAAAGGCACTAAAGGCGAGGCAAGAGCCTTTGCCAGAAACCTAAAGCCCAGGTGAGACAGATGCAGGCCATGTCTGGCAAAGCATCATGGTCTTTCAATCATATCTTCCCAGGCTGTCAGGTACTGGATTCCCCCCTGGAATGACACCAGAAACTAAGCCAATTGTTAAAATCAATCAATTTCTGTTTGCATTGAGGCATCACTCTGGGTGACGGCAGAATACTGCGTAAGGCTAGGGACATACCTGCTTGGGACACATAATTAGCGAGGTCAATCATGTCCCTCTTCATATAGCCCAGAGAGGTATGTCAAGTCATTCACATGGCGTCTTTAGCCATTTCTTTTTAAAACTGATCTTTTTTTAGAATTTTGCTGTATAGATTTAGGTGTCTTATAAAAGACGTGTCCTGAATTAGCTGGACAATTTCTTTGAAACTGGGGGACAGAAGATTTTCCAAACAAGTCTTTATCTAAGAAAGCAAAGCATTCAATAATGGAGCTTAAACTTCTTCCGGAAAGCCCTGAAGTCTTAGACCAAACATGTCAACACATGATAGAAGCAGTGGCAGCTGCTCTTTAGGCAGCATCCACAACATGGACACTTTACTACACTTAGCCGAATGAAGCATGTCCAAAAGGTTAGCTTTAACCTTATCAATAGGTGTATTAGCTATAGTCTATCTCATAACAGTCCAAAATGGACAGAAGGGATTTTGTCATGCAAGTCTAACAATTACATGTTCTAAATGATAATGTGGCAGAGTTATAAACTTTCTTGCCATATTTATCTAAAGTTAAACTGTCTCTCCCATGAGGCATAGAACTGGAGGTAGGAAAAATCCTCGAACCTTTCTCTGAGAGAAAAGACAGCTGAAACAGCCATGGGATTTTGGTGAGAATATTTATGAAACTATTTATGAGTATCAAGAACTCTAAAATCCATCTAATTTTTCTGGGGATAAAGAATGGGTTAGGTCAGTGGTTCCCAAACATTTATGGGCTGAGACCCACTTTTGAAAATGGTAATTTTTCGGGACTCTCTACTCACTTGTAATGCATATTTTACAAAGAAGGAGGGAGGTGAATAAAAAAAAAAATCTCTATTACTTTTAAAATTTTAATTGATAGACTTAATTATAATATATAACTTTATTAGTCAGATGCATAGAGAGGTGTACGTAAAGAATGGACTTGTGTATATTTAGCTGATGATGTCTTTGACGTCCACATTGTGATGTGTTAATTTTATGAGCAAGATGTTTGATAATTAAAGTTTATTTTGAAATTTGTTTTCAATTCCTATCATTGCCGAAAATCCAACTTCACACATATATGAAGTAGTAAAAGGAACAGCACCCTTAAAGCTGCGGTTGAAAGCGTTGGATACATGTTTTGTACTGACAGCTACATTTTTTATGATCAAAATTCAGTTTAAGTGTCTTCAGACAAATCATTTGGTTCTTCATCTGCCTTCATACTCTGAAATGGATTCATGATCCAAATGTTTTTCTCAGTTTTTCATTTCTTCACTGAAATAATAATCAAAACTTTCTTTCCACAAGTATAGATATGCAATTGTTAGTCGACAGCTGGTGTCACTTCATTTTCAATGATAAAAGTTGTGAATGTCTCGAAACAGTTAATTTCAGTTTTTGATATTTTTTTTTCCATAAAAAATTTTCTGGTAAAACCTTGAATTTTATCATGTACCGCAAATATATCAGCCCTGTCCGTTCCTTAAGTATAAATTTAGTTTGTTTAATTTCGAAAATATATCTGCCAAATAAGTGAGCTTCAGAACAAATGTCTCATTATGCAATGATTTTGTGTAATCATTTTGCCCATCCAGAAACACCGCAACTTCATTGCAGAGTTCGACGAATCTTGTTAGCACTTTACCCCTCGACAGCGAATCAGTATGCAAATGAAGAGATTTATGGACACTTCCCATGTCTTTGCACAGTTTTTCAAATAAGCATGACTGTAACAGCCTAGTCTTGATGAAATTTACGATTTTCAGGGCAAAGTTTAAAATGTTTTTTAAAATTGTCTGAGATAGTTTTAGATACTGTTTCTCTGTGAAGACTACAGTAAGTACATGACGCATTCGGACTTAGTTTAATAACGCGTGTCACATCGCCACTATTTTTACCACACATTGCCTGTGCACCGTCTGTACATAAATCAACACAATTCATCCACTGCAATTCCTTCGATTTTGCATAAGTATCAAGAGTTTGGAATATTTCCTCGCCAGTACCCCGAATAATTGGTTCACAAAATAGTACATCTTCATGCAGCTCACTGTTCCATATAAAACAGATAAAAACAATCAGTTAGGCTAAACCTTGTATATCTGTTGACTCATCTAGTTGCACAGAAAAAAAATTTACTCAGCTTAACTCTGATGATAACCTGATCTTTCACCCACTTGGACATTTCATTGATTCTGTGTGCAATCGTCTTATTAGAATTAACTCAACTTCTTTCAAGTTCTTGTCACCAAACATAACTCTAACAGCATCTTTTATCGCTGGAAAGTACAGTTTTGTACCTACGATAAATGTAGATGTTCGAGTGTTCACCCTGCTGCAGTCATCACACTAGGGTTATCCTGTCGTCAGGCGGTCCCCGCAGTCGGCCGGATTTCCAAAGTCTTGGTCTGACGTCGGTTGCTGTCACCTCATCCCTGACGTCAGTGCACCAGGGGTACATATATTGCAACCGACGCCATTTTCTTCAGTTTTTCTTGCCCCAGATGTCAGGTGCCCCCAAAAAGGTGATCCAAATTAGTACCAAAAGGTGTGAACACTGTACAAACACAAAATCCCTTCAGCTATAAGCAAAATACATCCGAAAGGCATAGCAAAGATTTAGCCAGTAGATCAGAGGGGTTGGAGGGAGGGTAACCTGGACTGCAGCAGGGTGAACACTCGAACATCTACATTTATGGTAGGTACAAAACTATACTATGTTCATCGTGTTACCCTGCTGCAGTCATCACACCTGGGTTGAGTCCCAAAGCTAAGGTAGGGTGGAGGCATCGTAGAGGGTTAGTGGAGGCAATGAGGCCCTGCAGAACTGCAGTGGCGAAGCCTGCCCTGGATTTAGAATAAAGAGGTAAGTGATAGTGTTTGGTGAAGGTGTGTACAGAACTCCAAGTTGCAGCTTCTAAAATTTCCTTGGTAGGAACCCCCCTGAGAAAGGCAGTAGAGGTAGCTGTTTCCCTGGTAGAGTGGGATCTAATGGTAGGAGGAACTGGTTTCCCATGATGGGTATAGCAGAATCGTATGCAATGGCCTATCCATTTAGAAATGGTTTGCTTGGATATGGCCCTCCCTTGAGAAGCTGTAGCATAGGAAACAAAGAGCTGGTCAGTTTTTCTAAAAGCCTTAGTTTTATCCAAGTAGTAACGCAGTTGCCTGTGAATGTCCAAGGAATGCAGGAGTCTCTCACCTTTGTTCTGTGGATTGGGGAAGAAAGTGGGTAGGTGGATGGTTTGATTTAAAGCTACACTGGAAATCACCTTAGGCATGAAGAAAGGATTAGTTCGTAGAGAAACTCTGTCTTGATGGAAAATGAGGAAAGGTTCCACTGCCATAAGTGCCTGTAATTCTGAGACACTCCTAGCAGAAGTTATTGCCAGGAGCAGGGCAGTCTTCCAGGATAAGAACTGAAGGTCTGCAGAAAAAGCTGGTTCAAAGGGAGGTAGCGTTAGTTTTTCCAGAACAAAGTTGAGGTCCCATGTTGGTGTAGGGGCTCTTCTAGGTGGTCTAATGTTTTTGCCCCTCTGAGGAAATGCCTTAGAAGAGGATTGGAAAATAAAGTTGGATTAGTGTCTTAGTGAGCTGAAATAGCTGAAGCATGGATTTTAATAGAAGAGAAGGAAAGTCCTTTATGCAACATCTCAGCTAAATACTGCAGAATGTGAGGCATATGAGGCTGAGTTGTGTCTTGGCCTTTAGCTTGGTTCCAAGCACAAAACCTTTTCCATTTGTCTGAGTAAGCCTTTCTGGTGCTTGGCCTCCTGGCCTCTAGAATAACATCCAGTACTGCTTGTGAAAGAGGGGCTGGTGGGATGCTTAATTGATTTGCCATGCAGCCAGGTTTAAGGTTTTGATCTGACTGTGTAGAATCTGCTTGTCTTGCTGCGTGAGTAAATGAGGAATTTGAGGCAGTATCCATGGTGGTCTGTGAGCCATATTCTTCAATAGCGGGTACCAGTGCTGGCGTGGCCAGTCTGGGGCTATGAGAATCAGTCAAGGTTTCTCCTTTTTGACCTTCAAAAGAACCTTTGTGAGAAGAGGTAATGGAGGAAACGCATATGCTGTCAGGTTTTTCCAACTGAAGGAGAGAGCGTCCACTTTCCAAGCTTGATGGTGGAATGTCCTTGTACAAAATTTTGTCAGCTGGTAGTTTTGAAAACTGGCAAACAGGTCTATATTTGGTAGACCCCATCTTTGAGTTATCATTGTAAATATTTGTGGGTCTAGCTTCCACTCGTGGGGATCTTTGATGTTTCTGCTTAGGTCGCCTGCCAATGTGTTTTTCTGTCCTGGCAGGAATTGAGCCTGTAACTGGACTTGGTAGGCCAGAGCTGTGTTCCATAAGATTATTGCTTGCCTGCAAAGAAGGGAGGAATGTGAGCCCCCTTGTTTGTTTATGTACCACATTACTGTGGTGTTGTCCATCTTTATTGCAAGTTGTCCTGGCTGTAGTAGATCCTTGAAGGCTGTCAGAGCGTTCTGTATAGCTAGCATCTCTTTTTAGTTTATGTGCAGTTTTCTTTGTTCTGCAGTCCATAGGCCTTGAATGCACTGCCCTGCCATGTGTGCCCCCCAGGCTTAGTCTGAAGCATCTGTTGTGATAGTTTGCCTGGGTGGGGGCAAGATGAAAGGCTGACCCTTGTTGAGGTGACATGCCTGTGCCCACCATAGAAATTCCTGTTGAAGGCAGGGAATGAGAGATATCACTGTGTCCAAGCTGTGGCTGTGTTGAGACCATAAGCTTTTTAGGTACCACTGTAATTTCCTCATATGCAGTTTTGTAAATGGTATTATCAGAATGCAAGATGCCATGAAGCCCAAAGCCTGCAGAATTTTTCTTGCAGTTAATTGGGTCTTTGTTACCATTGTCTTGAAATATTGAGTCAGTTGTAATTGCTTGTCTGGTGTAAGATAAGCCTTCTGGGCCGTTGTGTCCAAGCTGGCACCCAGGAATGTCATTTTTTGTGAGGGTACTAGTTTTGACTTCTTTTAGTTTACTGTGTACCCCAGACAATTTAGTAGATGCTTCACAAAAGCCAGATGTTGTAAGAGAATGTCTTTTCTTTCTGCTTGGATGAGGCAGTCATCCAGATATGGATATATTTGAATTCCTCTTTGTCTGCAGTATGCAATTACTGGTGCCAGGCATTTTGTGAATACTCTGGGCGCAGTAGATAAGCCAAAGGGCAGTGCAGAGAATTGATAATGGGTTGAACCTGCAATGAAACGGAGGTATCTTCTGCAACTTTATCTGATAGGGACATGCAGGTATGCCTCCTTGAGGTCCAACCCATGCTTCCTTGCCCAACATGGGAAGTAGCTGCTGTAGTGTTAGCATCTTGAATTTGGGAACTTGTAAGTAAGTGTTTAGAATTGAAAGGTCCAGAATTGGTCTCCAAGCATTTTCTTTCCTGAGTACTAGGAAGCGTCTTGAGTAAAATCCTTGGCCTTGCTCTTGAGTTGGTACCCTTTGAATGGCTCTCATGGCCACGAGAGCTGTAATTTGTTTTTGAGCCTCTGCCCTTTGATCTCGTGGCAGGTTTGGCATTCCTCTTTTTATTGGCAAGGTGTGAAAGTGGAATCTGTATCCTCGTAAAATTATGTCTAGGACCCATTTGTCCTTTGTGACCATGTGCCAGTTGTCTGCAAATAGTGCTAGTTTTCCCCCCAAGGGGGCTGACAAAAGAGCTTTGTTTGGCCAGCTGAGGTGCAAGTCATTGAGTTTGCCTTCTGGTGGGTTGAGACCTGTCTTCTCCTCCCTTCTGGGTTGGAGTGCCCCACTGGCGAGGCTTATACTGAGCTTGTGTTTGTCCTCTGCCCCTTGGGCGTCTATATTTACCCCTCTGAGGCCGGTCAGTGCCTGGAAAGGACCAATTATTTGTTGGCCAGTTTCTGCTGAAGCGAGGGGGTTGTACTTGTAGAAAATCTTTGACTGTCTGCATTGATTTCACCTTATCTTCCATTTTCTTTAAAACTTCTTCTGCTTTAACACCAAAAAGAACATCCTGCTGTAAGGGAGCTTCTAATAGTTTTGCTTTAACATGATCAGGCAGACTTTGTTCTTTTAACCAGGCATGCCTACGTATAACTGATCCAGTGACAGCTGCTCTGCAGGAGGCCTCTAAAGAATCAAACCCACATTGTAAGGTATGTTTGCCCACCTGCTCGGTGGCGTGCAGCCAATCCTGTGTACTTCTTTAATTTCAGATTGTTGAGGTAAGGTGGTTATCTTTTGTTTTAACTGAGAGATCAGAAATTGCTGATACTTAAGCATATGAAATTGACAGTTTAGTGCTCTCATAGCTAAAGTGGCTGAGGTGTAAACCTTTTTCCCCCATCTGTCTAGTGCTCTTGAATCCCTTTCAGAAGGTACTGGATTTTTAGCCATGGAAGCCTTAGCCCCCTTGGGACCCTGGGAGATAGTCTCTGGGCAGCTACTGGGCTTTTGTAAAGGAATTTGTGGGAATCAGGTACTCTGTAGTATCTGTCAGGCTTGGCCGGGGCAGGAGGTAAAGAGTCAGGGTTGAAACTGGATTCTAAGTAGACATCATTCACAATGTCCAAAACAGGAGGGATGGCTAGAGGTCTGTGTTGGGGGAGTAAAAGAAACTCTCTCAGCCTTTTCTTGGAATCAGAGTAATCCTGACCTTCCCAGTGAAAATGTTCCCTCATAGTGTGTAAAGTTTCCCCAAAAGAGTAATCTTCTGGAGGGGAAGCTGAGGGAATAGATTTCTCAGCATCAGAATCTTCAAAAGGAGAGAAGGAATAGTCTTGGTCCCCAGAGGAATCCGAAGAAATAGACAGTTGTTCAGAGGAAGCAGAATCTTCCTCTTGTCTAGGCCTTTTGTCAGGAGGAGGCTGTGAACCCCTGATAAGAAAAATCAAATCTTCTGCTATTTTGAGCATCTGTTTCTTAGGCATAGGGCCTTGAGCAGGAGACTGAAGTGAAGCCTTTTTCGATTTAGAAGGAGTCTTCGACTTGGAAAATGTTTTGACTGTAAGAGTTGTCTGTCTGAAAACGCCTTCAGAAACCGATGGCGTTTCAGAAGTACCGACGTCCTTGGAAGGTAAATTGTCTGTAGGGCCTGAAGTAAAAGGCTGCGTCAGCCTAGTACATTCCGACAAAATATCTGTAGCGTTCTCGGGTTCCAGAACTGCGGTAGTCAGAGGTTGCGTCGGAGCCTCACTGATAACCGGAGAACCGGAGACCGGATCAACCGAGGCCTCGAAATCGGGCTTAGGCCTGGGCTGTCGGTCCTTGTCCCTGCTCTTTTTGTGCACGCCGGTAGTCGGTAGCTCCGACGGCATGTTATAGTTAAATTTTCTACCAAAAAAGTGTCTTGTGAAATCAAATCGTCTTTTAATAGTACGTTTATTAAATCTAGCTCAAAAACGACAAGAAGTGACGTCATGATCAGGGCCTAGGCAAGGTATGCAATAAGAATGAAAATCCTTACGAGGTATTTGCCTCCCACAAGAAATACAATTGTTAACTTTTTCTGACATCGATCTGAGGCAAGAAAAGTTTCCCCAACGGGGTACTTAGCTTTATAGAAGACTTCGGTCTGAAATTTGAATTCGAAAATCTCAGGAGTCAGCCAACCAGCACTTGCGAACTGCTTCTGCTTCGGGCACCGCACGGCAAGAAAGACTGAAGAAAATGGCATGGGGTGCAATATATGTACCCCTGGCGCACTGACGACAGGGATGAGGCGACAGCAACCGACGTCGGACCAAGACTTTGGAAATCCGGCAGACTGCGGGACCGCCTGACGACAGGATAACTCTAGTGTGATGACTGCAGCAGGGTAACACGATGAACATGTACTAATGACTCACCAATGGTGTGAGGAATACCAGAATGTGCAATTCACAAACTAATGAGGTATGAAGAATGCATAGCTTTTTCATTAATACTGGAGAAATAAGAAAGCACATTTTTTGATGAATTCAATTCTTTTAGTTTGCTTTGAAAAAAATGAAGATACTTGTTTTTCAAATCTACATGCTTTGTCTCAATATTTCAAAGTAATTTGTTTGGTCACATACTCTAATTTGTGAGAATTTAATAGCAAATAACACACTGCAGATGTGGATCTCTGTCACCATTCCACCAAATTTTAAATAGTCAGGATCATATTTTCTAACTACCTTTCATCGCTTTGATATTTAAAAAGTTGTTGGAAGGATTTTCATCAATTTTACTTCTATTATCGGTTTCAATTGCGGGAAATCCTTTTATATGGGTTTCCTTTTCAGTGACTTGCCTTTTTATCGGATTCCTTATCAACCACTTGTCCATTACTAGGGTAAATATTAAAGTATGACAATAGTTATTAATATAATTATTAATATAACAATAATAACAATAGAAATACCTATGTGGGCTTGACATTCTAATAGAATAGTAACAATGGCTGTAATACACCCAAAACACACACGTTTAAATACTAGCTACCACGTGGCTTTCTGTCGGATTGCTCAGCGGAGAAATAGACACGCACTCTAAACTTAAAAAGTTGATAGAATAGCATGTTTTGTGCTAGCATGAATTTTCTGAAGAGTATGAAGTCTGAAACTGAAATGTCTGTCATCATTTTCTGACTTTAATCTGTAATGACTTGCCAATGATGTGAAAAACGCAATTTTATGAAAAATGGACTAAAAGTAGGAAGCAAAAATCTGTACGGATGGGACACAGTGTGTACAATTAAAGGCCCTTGTCAGCAAAAGAAACTGTTATAAAGTTTGCATCAGTCACATAAGTATTACACATGTCATCTGCAGTTTACTTTATGCTATGCAACAGTAAATAAATCAGGCTAAACAAAAGACAGTAAGCACGATAGGCACAGTACATTTCATATCTGCTGTTTAAACAAGACCACAAGTCAATGTAAGCCAGTACAGCAACATCCACATACACTGTAATGTAAAACACGGTCACCAAAAAGCAATCCTCAGGGTGGAGCAGTGACTCCTTTCACTGTCTTTTTCATCTGCCGATATCAATTTCCAGTGCCTGCAGCAAGAAATGAAAGTGCCCCTGAAGTTAAGCTCCATGCCAGCCTGTCTGGAACCGATACTGTATGATTTACAGGAGGAGAAAAGCTAAAACCAAGAAAATGAGTAACCTGCCTTTGTCCAACACCATTAGAGGGCTGCAACCCAAACCTCTGTAATATAAATAAGTAAAATCCATAAACAATTATTTACCTTAGCTAATAACCACGACTCTCAACATGACTGGTTCGATGCTGCTCCATTTAGTGTAAACATGAGATGCAGTAGCACTGTATATTCACACTAAATGGAGCTGCACAGTACCTGACATGTTGCGAGTCAGACACATTACTGCTTTAAAATAAATACTTAAACATTTAAGTAGTACTGCTTTGTTGACTAAACATTTAAGTATGGCTTGGGGTTCAACTTCAGACAGCCTGGGTTTCCTGCAGTTCCCCTTTAACCAAAAAAGGAAGAATGGACCAACTGCATAACACAGGAAGTACTTACAAAACTAAATGAAACCCGCTATATTAAACAGCACAAAAGATTACTGACAAAATGTTCATCTGTGCATAGGGTGTTATCTATTATAGGTAGACCACACTAAAAAAGTCTACAAATAAAATCACTTGCTGGGTAAAGCAATTTACTACTACAATGGAGCTTAGAACCATTTCAGACAGTACTTTTCAAATCTCAAGCAAAATGCAGACATGAGGAAGGAAACTACAAGTATATACGACGGCTTTAATTTTAATATGCAACAAGCATTTTCATACAAGCATACCCTTTAATCTACAACAGACTCCAATAAATCATAATATTCAGACAACGAACAGTGCTACATGTAGGTTGTCTATGTCACATTCCTTACACAGACTCACATTCATGTAGAGTTACAACACCTACACACTTCACTATCTGTGCATAAACAGATTTACAAACATATCTTCCAGGATAGTGCATAAACAGATTTACAAACATATCTGCCAGGCCTTCAAAACAATGACTTTACTAACTGCTGATACAATCAGTGCCCACTTAAAACTCCCAGCTAATAATCTCATCCAATAATTAATCAGGGCTTTAACAGCATGCAATAAAAAAGACCCACTTCCTAGTTACGGAAATAAAACACTTCTAGTTATGGAAATAAACACAAGTCATCAGTCTTGTCAACATCCGTTTAATGAGTTATAGAGATTTTAACAGTTTGTGTATTGACAGCTTTCTTATGAATTCTGGTCTTGCAACCACAACATGTACATTAAAAGAAACTCACTTTTATATGTTAAAATAAACTTGTGCAAGCATTCTCTTGCTACTGCTATAATTGCATAAAAACACTTCAGGGCAGGAGGCAGATCAATTGAGACTACTACAACTAAAGTAGTCCTCTCAAGGCCCAGGTTTGCTGTCGCATTGGCGTGATGTCCTTGTTGGCTGGCTGCCTCAATGAAACAACTCACGGTGGGCTGTAAACAACTGAAGTTTTTTTTTTTTTTTTTTTAAATCTCCTGCCAAGTCTCTGAGAGTCCGTTTAATATTCAAAGGAGCCCACCAAAATTAGCTTGGGACTCACCAGTGAGTCGTGACCCACATTTTGGGAACCTCTGCGTTAGGTGATACTGAAGCTGAAGCAGACAGAAAAGCATCTTCTAACAGTGGAACCACAACAGGACGATGAAGAATGACCAGACTGAAAGGCTCGAAGGGCTTTGGAAAGACCCTGATCAAAATTAAACTAGTCATACTTACTGAACTTCTGACTGGAAACAGCAGGGGGGGGGGGGGGGTTGTTTACCGAGTATGTTTATAGGGAATGTCCACTTAAAATGGTCCTACTGGTGGAAGTCAAAGGTTTGACTTCTATGAGGGAGCCCTGAACATTTTTGAGCAAGGAATTGATTAATGCCTCCTCCTCTCTTGATTTAAATTAACCATTCTCCCTTCCCAGCTACATATGTCATATGGTCAATTTCATCAGTCATGTATAATCTTTAGTCATAATGGTCTCCAGATGGACATCTTTAGTGGGTGCAGGAAAAGAAGACATATTGCTCAAGGGCTGCAAAAGTGTCTCAGTGGAGTTGTCCATTTCATACTGACAAAAAGAAGTGGATGACTGGTTGGTTTCAAGCATCTCTCTCTACTAATTTTGCATTTCATTTTTTAACTGAGAGGGAATGTAGGAGTATGAAAAGGACAATGCAAGCTAAAGTCTGAAGCTGTCTGTTCTGAAGATAACTTTATGAGCAGTAAGTAAATTCCAGATAGTTTTAGAGGCATACACTTGACAAAAGAACAAAGTTTTAGATATTTCCCCAAGACAAAAGGGCATACACTTGACAAAAGAACAAAGTTTTAGATATTTCCCCAAGACAAAACAATAAACTTGAGTGGAAGTCCTCGTAAGGAATCAGATCCCCCAGTCACACTTTACTTTTTTTTCTAACCATCATACAAGTTTCTCACAGAAAAATAACAGAATAAAGGAAGGGTCTCTAATGGGGTGCTTACCTGCCTGAGTCAATGCACCTAAGCTGACCTCTGCCTGAGTCAACGCACCTAAGCTGACCAAAATGGATGACTAAATGTAAGACTGACTGATGTCTGCATACAGGGATTAGTGACATAAATGCAAGATTGACTGATGTCTGCATACAGGGATTAGTGACAAAGTTTGGAGTTTTGACACACCCACATGTCCCTCATACTAACATGTCCACGTGTGTTAAGGTTGGATGCGCAGAAGTAACCCCAGTTCTGTAAACTGCATGAATGCATGGGTATCCTAGCAGGTAAGTCCCACTTGAGAGGAGTACTGCTACAGTATTCTTATGAAGAACGTCTAGAAGAAGACCTAACAAACTTATCCATCTGCTTACCATCAAAACATGCCTACGCAACTCCAAAAACAACCAAATCTATGATCTTTGATACAAAGCAGAAACACACAGCCATGACCAAACACTGCTCTATACAGTACAAATATTTAGGAACCTGGCTGTACCTTTTCTATTCTACACAAAAAAATTAAAAATAATCCAACTTTCTACACTACATAATAACAACCAAGTCAAAATTCAACTCTACTTTTATGGTTGAAAGTCTTTCACTAAAGATATTCTCTTAGATGATATGGAATACAGTCTACCCATCCTAACCCCATGCCTCAAAGAAGAATCTGCTCTCCCTCCAAATGACAGCCTCAAACATTTGTTGATTCATCAATCTTGCTGCCAAAAGAGAACATACTACAGTGTCACAAGCAAAACAAAAGGGCTTCCAGCCTAACAAAGAAGTACGTTCTTAACAGCCTCACTCACATATAAAGTACTAAGCCTGGAGTCTTTCACTTTTTTAATCCAGTAGACTAACAAAAAGAACTTCTAGCCACAACTTAAGACTTCTCTTAAATGACACACATAATAGGTTCAAAAGGTATGTACTATGCTACCAGTCTAGAAACTCTTACAAGCCTAGCCAACAATGAGAGGTCAGAATCAAACCTTGTATCTGTGAGGTAAAAATCTTAATCATTATGCCAACCCTCCTCCTCAAAACTTCCCAAACAAATCTTAAAATCAGACTCCAGAGCACTAACTACAGTTTTTCAAACTTGGACCCCCACCCCATACTTGGGATGCCACCCCTCTCAACATCTGATCTTTTTCCACTTACCATGAACTTCAGAAACAACTTTTCTCAGCACAGAAGCTACCTGTACATGCTTCAAGAAAGGACTGGCTACTTAGGTTCATAGATGCGTACTAGGCTAATGGCCCTGGAGCCTTTACAAGCCTAGTCCTTAGGATTACCTGACATCGTGCCACTCAACCTTAGTTCCCAGTACCTCTATCGAGTAAAGCCACAGGAGTGATCCCTGGGGTAAATTTTCTATTTCCCATCCACTCATCAAGATTTCTCTTGAAGAGGGCCAGTGAGGTGCTCTGCTTGACATGTATGAGAAGTCCATTCCATAGCATGGGGAGTCTGTGGGTTATGAACCTGTCCCTCCAGCATGTTCTGTTGATTGTGGTGATGAGGTTGAGGTCTCTGAAGCATGTGGTATGGAGGGATTGGTATTTCTTTAGATGCAGCATTTCTAACAGAGCTGGGTCAGACATGGCTTTGTAAGTCAAGCAGAGATCACCTCTAAGTAGATGATATGAGACAGAGAATAGTTGGGAGTTTTTTTGAGTCTGTACATATAGGACAAATGTTTAAGGCCTAGGATCCTCTGTGAGATACTTTTGTGGCCTCTCCAGTTGTTGCAGGTGTTTAGTGAGGTACATGCTAAATGGGGCATTGTACTCAATGATTGGCTTAATGAGGGAAGAGTAGGGGGAGACAATGGCCTCTTTCTTCCTGGATGCAAAACCCTTAGTAATGAAATGTGCCACACATTAGGACTTCCTGACCAAAGTGCGAATGCGGTGGTCAAAACAGAGGTTGCTGTCAACCTGTGTTGACCTCCTTCTCTATTTTGTTCCGTCGCAACTCAACACAATCAGCTAATATACAGCTCATTAGCTCCCACCTCACCAATTCTCAATAATTTTTGTCCTCCATTTCTCTAAACAACCTACCTTCTTTGCCTCCTCTTCCTCTCACATCTTCCTCCACTCCCCTTCTCCCTCTTACATGTATATAGAGATCACTGTTTATATTTAGTTCTGCTTTGTTTTCAGGTCTGTATGATCCTGTTCATCTATAAGCAACCACTCATAGTTCATTCATTCATAACTACTTAATACATTTGCTGTCTTTCAGTGTACTATTATCTATTTCTTGTAGGCACTACTGCCTTATTGCAGTTATAGTAGAAACTTACCTCTTCTGCCCTGCTGTGCACGACTAATGTGAATTGGTATCTTTACTGTCGTCATTGACTGCTTACTGTACTATCCCAGGCTGAACCTGAAAATGGTCCAAATGGATCAGCATTCTACCTTAGTTAACAAATAAACAAACAAATAATAAATTAAATAAATGGATATGGGTCTGTGCAATACGACAGTCTAATCAGCAAACCACTCCACAATGTTAGTCCAATACTGGAGTCGGAACTGTGGCACAGTACTAGCTGGTCATTTTCTTGGGCAATTTAAGTGGCTCTGTAGAGGACAGGACTGTGCAGGACCTCAGGGCATCTCACAAATATTAAGGAGGCCTCCACTTTAGGGACTGCTCAGGTTTAGAAAAGGAAAAAATGAGCTGGATGGATGGGAATCATAAAGGCTCTCCAAGCAGATGAAAGTCTGCTTCCTCTGCAAGAGATCCCTGACCAGATGCTAAGTGGACTGAGTGAACATTATCTTCCCTACTGAAAAAAATAAGCATTCAGGGTCTTGTTCCAGAGTTCTTCCTTCAAGGAGGACAAACTCAGCCATACAGTCTTGCACATACCGATGCCTGACCTACAGATCTAACCAAAGAATATACAAATCAAAGCTAGAGTAGGATATATAACACCTGAATGTAGAGACTGGCGACAGAGACTTAAGTCCTTTGTGAGGTCAGACTCCAGAAAGTCTTCAAGCATTTCCTTGGCCTTCATAAGTGTGATTTGAAATGGGACAGGTGAAATGAACAGTTGACAGCTCTAACCTTCAACACTAGAAAAAATACTCTCTCTTGTCAATTCTGTCCAAAACAGTGGATTCCTTGTCAGGTGGCAAGGTGGCAAAGCACCAGGGAGTTTGGGAACTATGTTGGGCCAAACAACTTACACAACAGCATCCTGGTCAACTGGTCTGCAGATACAGGTGGCAGACCATAGAGGCATTCACATTCATGGGGGCAAAGGACACAGTATTAGTGAGAGGTAATCCCTCCCCCTCAACCACCTAGAAACTAAGGTCACAGGTTTGAAAATGTGGCTGACATATGCAGACTATGATCAAGCACAAAGAACCAACTTGTAATATAGCATGTCTACCAAAAGCTTCACAACAGGCCAGGACTTGGTCCAAGAAAAGTTTCAGACTGTATTCCTTACGGGTATAATCCTGCACCACAGACAATCAGCTGCTAGATGTCAAGAGCCTCAGGAATAATTCCTTGTGACAGATGATCAACAAGACTTCTTCAATGGGGCTTGCCAGTCAAAAAGGACATTATGAACTATTCCAAAAGGGGAACCCTCAGTCTTGAATACAGCCAATGCATGACAAGGTGACTCAAAAGACTATCCCTATGATCAGGCTTGTCAACTTTGTGCTCTAGCCAGTAACCTGGGAAGTGAACAGGGAATGAACCCTCAGGATTCACGTGCGCAGTAAAGAGAAAAGGTTATGCAAGCTAGGAGCAAGTAAAAACTCAAATCCTCAATACCAGAGGACAAGTTCTTACTGTACTGGAAGAGTACTTGAAAACTGGCTTGTCTTTAGAAAAGTAAGGTCTTTACATTCTCCTAAGTACCTGTCCCTGAGCTGATGCTCCAACCTGCACCTGGAACTACATGAAGTACCCTTATGCCAGCAAGGAGAGCAGCTCTTGTCAGCCACCATCTTTCTGACTTCAAGGGGCAGGACTAAATCACTGACACTTGAGGCAGATTCTACGTCATGCTCTTCACTAAGTTAAAAAACACAATGCTGGTGCAGGTGTTGGCTTGGAAACTTGACCATATGGTCACATCCTGTTGCTGTTCAGGCACAGGAATGCAAAACTTCACCTGCCTAACTAGGACTGTGATCTAAACTGTGCAAGCAGTAAAGAGAGAACCAACAAGCACAAAGGATGTACCTGTTTTTGAAACTGGCACCATTATGTCATGGCGTACATAAGTAGAAGTGCATGGACATCTGCAAGAGGACCTACTATGTTTTTCTCAAATGCTGAGTAATGAGAGGTTCAAATACAAACCCATCAAGAAGTGTATCTTATATCAGATTCGATGTTGTATGTGTTTATATGTAGAATAATACGTTCTTTTCCTCATGTTTACTGAGTTAAAGTTTACTCTATTTACCACCATAGTCTCCTTGGCCAAACCACAACATTAAGCTACATGAAAGTCAACAACAAAATTAAAAAAAATATATATATAAAGAAGAACTAGGGATAACCACTTATTTAAGGCTGGCACACGTTAGAACTGATGTTAATACTAGTTTTCCTACTGAGAAGTGCTTTCAGCTATGTGGTCATACTGGATGGATGGCAAGATCTGCTGAGTCTTACTATATTAATTAGAGATGCTTGGATGTTCTAAATACAAACACCCCTGACCAAATAGTGAAATCATCCACTACAGGCTCCAACATATTGGACCTTGTACTCACAAATAAAGGAGACTGTTACATAGCCACAATTGTTCTTCCTCCCTGGTAAGGACCAACCATAAAGCTATCTCCTTCAAAATCAATATCAACTGTAACCCCAATAAAACCTCTAACAGTTAGGAAATATCCCAAGGCAAACTACCTAGCATTAAACAATGGTTTGTCAAAATTCAATGCCCCTCCAAACCCTGAGAACAGAGAAGGCTATGCTGAATTGCTCTCAGAAACTCTGTACAACCATATCAATCGCTGCACAGAGACTGCTGTACCTACCAGAAGCAAGCACAGAACTAGCCCCAGAAACAAAACACCCTGTTGGTGTTCTAAATTAAACACAATATGCAACAAAAAGAAAAAAATATGGCAAAAATCAGGAAGGGTAATGCCCATAAAAATAAAAACTCTCTCCTCAAACTAAGCAGGCAACTAAGAGGGGCTAATCTGGTCAAACAATACCAACTCTGAGGTTAAGATAAGCTCCCAAGATAAAAGATGAGCACAAGGCATTCTTCAGCTATGTCAGAAACCTCAAGGGCAGCACACGGTAATGTGCTGAACTGGTGATTAATTATGCCACATTCACAAAGCCTGGAAATATTGCAAAGCTATTTGAGGACAAATTCTGTTCCAACTTCATCCCTCATTTACTCCCCAACCATCCCCCAGGAAATACCCTTAAACAATCCCTCCAACAATAACTAGGATGCAAATACTGAATGTGTTCGTTAAAGCCAAGAACACAGCCTTTAATGGGCCCTGGTAATGTCCCGGGATTCTTCCTGAATAGTTTAAACTATGATTTATCAACACCCCTGGAGTCTTATTTAACTGCAGTCTTAAAACACGCTTTATACCACGAGAATAGAGGACCATGATGGTCGTCTCTCTTCATAAGGGAGGACCTTCAACAGATCCTTTAAACTACAGACCCATTAGCCTGACTAGTCTTACTTGCAAAGAAAGGAAAAAAAATATCATGAAATTATCAGCAAGGACATAGGAGACTTCCAGACACTGGATCCATCCCAGTCTGGCTGGAAGGTTATGCTTACTGAACCTGGTGGACTTCTTTGAAAAGGTCACCAAGGCAACAGATAAGGGGAAAGAGGTGCACAGTGCCTACCTAGATCTGGCTAATGCATCTGATACAATACCTCATTTGGGCATTGTCAACCAACTTATGGAGCTAGGCACAAACCCCTTAATAATACACTGCTTAGTTAGTTGGCATAAAGACAGGACCCAAGAGGTTAGGATCGGCGAGGCCACCTCCACAAACAGAACAGTAACCAGTGGAGTTCCTCAAAACTTTTTGTGGGCCCACTCCTCTTCCACATCTACTTCTCAGAGGTCAAAACCAATGTTACAGGCCTGTGGCTGACCAAGTTTACAGAGGATTCCAAACTGGGAGCAGTCGCTGAATCTCCCACCCACCATGATGAGAATACCCTTTAGGAGGAAGTTAGTTACCATAAGTACATCATCAATAAAACACTCCTAAAAGTTGATTCGCTATTCAGGGATTTGGGAACTC
Source organism: Protopterus annectens (assembly GCF_019279795.1). NCBI lineage: Eukaryota > Metazoa > Chordata > Ceratodontiformes > Protopteridae > Protopterus > Protopterus annectens. The sequence goes on from NC_056725.1 coordinate 1,220,153,285, forward strand.
ATGGAGCTAGCAACCTAGCCTTCGACCACCATGTGCCCAAGGTATTAAGAAAATCCTTCTGTGTTGTTCAACTTATAAGTAATGGCATGACATTTAGGTCCAGGGAGATCATCATACCACTGTATTTAGCTCTTAGCAGATCCATCAGAGAGTATAATGCCCCCTTTGATATGTGCCTGACCAAACACATGCAGCTATTAATGTTCAAAAATGTTCCTTACAAAAAGAATACAGGGAGTAAACTAAATGTCCTAAGATAACCACTTCAAAACCCCGTCTCTTTACACTGTTACCATATGGACTACTGAGAATTGATCTTTGCATGGCATACAAGGCATCCCTGGACCCTATTTTCATGAACCTTTTGCACATATACAAAACAGCATCAGTACTACTAGATCAAAAGACATAAATCTGACTTGTGACATAAATGGGACATTTTGGAGAGACAATATGTTTCTCAGAGAATTCCAAGTCTCTGGAACAGGCTCCCCATACATGTGAAGCAGAGTTCCGCCCTAACCTTAATTAAATGCAATGCTGGTCTGTTGTCTTCGTCTCTAATAGATAGAGTCAACCAGTAAATCACCCCTATATATATATATATATATATATATATATATATATATATATATATATATATATATATATATATATATATGAAGTTTGTGGGTCACACTGCTAGACTTACAAGTGCTCTAGTGGTTGCTAGTCTAGTATACATCTATGAACTATAAGGGCATTCTTACATGCATGAAAGACATGCCACTTAATGTAGACATACTCCAATATTGGTCTGAAGAATAATGAAGTCTTGGTTTTGCAGCTCTCCTTTTCTCGCATTGCTACATCTTTAGAGTAATATTAGGAAAACCTCAAAGATAGTTAAATACATCTATACCTACAAAATTTATGCACTGCACATTTTGATTTCTTACAGTAATGGGAATGTTAGAAAAATACCTCCACCTGAGGGAATTAAAATTAATTTACCGAGTTATTATTTAGTCACTGTTGTAGTGGTGATAGTAGGGACTTTCAGACTGGCCATTATGAAAACATCTCCTAGATATTCTAGATAAGCACTGCAGCTGATCAGCAAAAAGTTGCCCTGCTGGTCATTAACAAAGACCAGTGATAGCTTTTAATCTTCTTTGTTCCAGCACATGCAACTCATGATTTAGTCTACATTTACTGATGGATGTACATGTGCAATAACAATATACAGTTACATTTTTTGTCTGTTCAGAAAATAATGCCCATTGCCTCTTATTTTTGTGTCTTTTACTGTCAGCAAGATCTAGGAATTGGGAAACAAAACTAACACGGCCATACAGAGTTTACAGTTAGACTCCCCACACCCAAAAACACAAATACTTACTTAGCTCTTCTCTGTGCTTTTCAGTCTGTGCAAAATACTGCCGTAGCTCCTCAGTTATTTCCATGTTACTAATGTCACATTCAATTTCATATTCTGATTCGGAGTCTTCACTGCCTCCTGTTTCCTTCATTTCTACTTGTTTCTCAGTGGACTTTTCAGATGTTTTTGGATGCTGCATTCCTTGGTAATGATGCCTTCTCTGGTTAGGCTCTGAAGAATTACTGCTGCTACTGAGTAATGATTCATGTACATCCCAGTCTGCGTCCCGATTGCTGGCAGCCCCACTTGACTCAAACCCTGGATAGCAGTAGGTAGACTCAACAGCTTTTTTGTAGGCCTGTTTATGCCTATCCAGCCACTGCATTGCCTGACTATAATGCCTCCAGTACTTTGAGTAGATTTTATGTGCATACCAAGGGCTCTTGTTAGCAAGATGTTCATCTTCCTTTAAAACAAACAAGTGATAAAAAAGTTCATACCTGTTAGTTATTGTCTACATTTGTCAAAATGCATCACAACTTGCATTAGACATAACAAAGCAGTACTCATTATAAGCTAAAATGCAGGGTTATTAAATAAATTTGTGCATTGCCACCTTGCATGCATATCTGACAAGAGTTCCTAAAATGTCTGCCACAATTAGTACATCATTTTCAAACACAATACAAAAAATATGCAATGTAAATAAAATAAAATAAAAATTGCTAACATGATTAGACAGGATAAAGTAGCAGTCAGAACCAGAGACTCAAAATATAGTGGAGTGCTGGTCTCAAACTGTATGTACCAAAAAGCCTAGTTTCCTTACCACTGCTAAGGCAAAGAAGATTTTATCAAATAATTTAGTTGACCCCTGTATTACTACAGACTACAGAAAATTCTATCATCGTGAAATGAATATGACTTCTATGAAGACAGCATTAAATCAGCAGCATTTCTGAAAGAACATTGTCCTCTTTGCACTCTCAATGCAGAGGTGTGGATGACAGACTGCAGCCTGCAAATAGCATTACTGAAAACTTCACATAAAATTAAAAAAAAAAAAACGGCACATGCCAGAGTTACTAAAACTCAGCAAAAGCATACAACTTAGATGTTTTCAGCACAAAAATACAACTTAGTAGCTGATAAATTTATATTAAATATTTTAATTAACTACACAGTACAATGTAATTGCAGACAATAGCAAGAAAAAGGAATGAAAAATAAAACTCAGGTGTGCAAGATGATTCAGAAAAGAAAAGTAAATGTGAAAACACTCCCTTCAAGCATTAAATAATCTGGCTAGAATATGAAACATGACATTTCATAAGCTGTTAAAATATACAGCTCTGGTTGCAAACCTTAACTACAGTAAACTCTCAGTTAACCGGCACCCATGGGGATTGGTAGATGCCGGATAAGTGTAGTTTCTGGTTGTTTGACAGTTACTATTAAAAACAGACATGACAAATACTGTACCCTATACTATATCATACCACACCATAAACACTGTTTTGATTTTATTTTAATATTGAAATACAGTAATTAAAAGCCTGGCTGGAATAATAATATTTTAAATGTATATTTCCACTATAAAGCATGGCACGCAGAATGGTTTTCAGTGGCACGCTGAGTGGACTGGAATTGAATGAAATGAAGAGAAAGAGAGAGAGTAAATGCATGTATGAAAGCAGAAGTGAGTGTGTGAGAGACATCAGACAGATGTATGAAAGCTGAAGAGTGTGTGTGTGAGAGATTGGGGAGAGAAAGAGTGAGTGAATGCATGTACGAAAGCTGAAGAGACTTGTGTGTATGAGAGATTGGAGAGAGAATGTACAATCTGATGCAAACTGACTGAGTGAGTATGGGCCGAGTGTTGACATTTTAGCGATCTGACTTGTTCTCAGGTTGGGGAGAGAGGGAATTTATTTGGATCTTCCTTTTTAAAACTTTAGAAACTGGGTTCGTATTATATGATCAAAGACATATTCCTTCGAATGCGTCTTGATCGAACTTAAAAGCACGAAAGAGCAAAATAGCATGTAAGTGATTTCTTTCCCTGGGAAAGAAATCGCTTGGCTGCCTCCGCTACTTTGCCGTTTTCGTCACTGTAGTGTGATCTTGGAGTTGGTATATTTAAGTAGGGGGGTGTGGAGGGCGAAGCCCCCCCACTTTATGAAATGTTTTGAGGTTTTTATTTTTATTTTTTTGTGCAACAAGAGTGTTCCGGATTGTAAGCTTTCGCTTACATGAGGTCGATAAATCAGCGTTCTTTTTTTAAGCATTCGCTGATTTAATATAGACCCTAAAAACGTAAGGTATGTTTCTGCGGTGGGTGGGGGGACAAGTGCAATACATGAAAAACTAAATTGTTCAAACTGTACTGTATTCCTTCAATTTTATTTTCCGGTTGCTTGACAGTTCTGTTTGCTTGAGTTCTGATTAACTGAGAGTTTACTGTAAAAAGCATCTTATGAGCTTGTATGTGCAACACTGAGTTTAAGTGATATTGCAAAGTACTTTAGCCCACATTTTCAATATATTTTTATAAGTTCACATCATTAAGAGATTAAGAAATGTTAGGAAAACAAAGAAGTATATGCCTCCAGAAATATGCTTCCACAGAATGACCAATACATCACTTCCATTACTTAAAAAGAGCACATCCTTGTTCTGTACATAAAGGTGAAGATACAGACAGGTCCATTAATCTGGTACTAGGGTAGTCAACGCCACGGCTGCAAAGCATTATTTGGAAAATTTGGTCCCTGCATGGTCTGCTACCAACACCATGTGTTTCTTACCTGAAACAACAATTAATTATAAACTATAATGATCCTCAAAAATGGGATAAGTGACAGTGACTTGACCTCTGTTGATTGAGACCCTTTTGTAATATACAGTTTTTCTTAAAAATGAATCAATCTGAAGTATTTTTTTTGTTGTTGCCTCACTACTGATCATTGGAGACCAATGTATCTCAAAGACTCTCTTCGCCCTCTGGGTCTACTGGACATTCCTGTACTCCCCTGACTTAGTCTAACCTGTACTCAAGGCCAGAAAAGAGACTGAAGCTTTCCACTGCAGTCTGATATTGCTGCCATGGGAATATTTGTATTATGCCCTGACTTCTTCATTCCTTGGGTACCCCCCTGCAACATCAGTGGGTGGACATGCAATGGGGACATGCTGGTATGCTGTCCTACCTCCGCAGCAACTCAGCCAAAGTCCCCTGCCTATTCTCACTTTAGACAAATGCACTCCCCAAAAGTTCTCAGCGTCTGGCAGGAATCAATCTTAAGGAGTGCCCAGTCATAAGTGCCAACCCCCCCCCCCCCCCCAGGATTGGCACCCCCATCCTTCCCCTGATAGTGCCTTAGATGCCCAAGCTGCTAGTTGAACACAAGTCACCTGGGACACATTCTGGACTTTATCCTCTATGCCACTTTCCTGGCTGAATCAATATGAACTATCTAATGTAAATATGCAAACTCTTAATATGATGACTTGTACTATGGGGCACATATAATGTTATTAATTAGAATGTGACTGTGTTTGTCCAGTGACCATTTTGGTCACAGTAACTGTTTTGGGATAGAATCTGATTGTGTCTGTCCAGTGATCTTTTTGGTCACAGTAATTGCTTTTTAGACTCTTTCTTCTTATCTAACTAGTCAACTAATTCATTGCTGAATTTCAAACTGAGTGAAGATAAAACTGTTTCTGACTGAATGAGACTCATTCTACCAAGTTTACACCGCTAAGTAACTGGATTCCTACTCATATGCCACAATTGAGAACAGCATTACAGACGAGTTTCTCAGTCATTAACTGAACATTTCATTTTGAAATCATAATTTTCAAGCAAAATAAAATTAGATCAAGACAGAGAAGAAACCTCTGAGATCCAAGTGAAAAAGTTGTTTTTAATTAAAAAAAAAAAATTAAAGTCTACACAGCTGAAAGCAACATAGACCATGGACAACTCCATGGCCTCAGCAAGATCAAAATTAGTTTCAAATAATTTTCCTCTCAGCACAAAACATAAGTACCTCAGTCAGAATGCTTTTACCAATAACAAAGTAATAACATCTGCCATTCCCAATAAACATGTTGTCATGCAAAGGACCACCTTTAAAAAGGAACCAGTTGACTTTGTTCTGCAGTAAGTTAGCTTTCTTCAAATAAAATTAGCCCCACAATGGCCACGTTAGCTGCGATCTAGAACAGTTCATGAATGGTCCAGACAAAACAATCAGGAAAGGAAACATTAAAAGTGTTTTAAACTTTTCATGAAAACATCAAATTTACAGCATGCTAAGGGAGTTACAGGAATTTAATCTACCTCACAAATGGATTCTCCTCAACAATCCTTTAACTACAGTTGTAATACAACATTATCTTATGTGAACCTACACCATAAACAGATGAACTAATAAGACAGAGAGAAACAGCCAATTAGAAATACACAGTTATGTCCCTTGCAGATGCCACGAGACAGTCCAGGATCCACAGTTCTTAAGTAGGACAGTCTGTGTTACTGAAACAAGTGGGCTAGCATCAAGCACTCACCTCTATCATAAGCCTTGTATGGTTATAAAATGTGAAGGTCTCATCTTTGCTAATACAAACACAAGACACACATAGACAAGGCACTGCTTTCTATGAAACCATTTTACACTAACGGCAACCACCTGCGCACTTGCTACGGGAATACCTTAACTTGGATTTGGAACAAGATTGTGCCCATGACCACTCAGACACGGTCTGTAACCAGATCTCCCATGAAAGTGGCAAGGAGACCAACATACCTCAAAAAATATGTTCACTTCTGGACTACCTTATTTATATTCTTCTCCATGTAGGCCTATTACAAACTAAACAACAATCGTTATCACATCAATGTGTCTACTACTTCTGTACACAGTGAATTTAATATTAACAAGACAATCTATTGCCAGAACACACCTAATCTCTACTCTTCTTTATGCCTCACCCATTCTCACAAACCTGTACAAAACAGACCTGCCAAAACTAGATGCCTGCTACAACAAAATTGCCAGATCTGCTACCAACTCTCCTCATAGATCTCATCACTGTGCTGCCCTACACCATTTGAACCAGCTTCAGCTCCCCAATTACCTCACATATACCCAATTCACTATGTCCCATGGCATACTTCACCTCGCAGACGGGCGTCCAGCACTCTGCAAACTACTTCAACCACAATCTAATGAACTACTACTTAGATCTTTTTACAAATTCCTCTCACAAGTCACAAAAGCTAACAAGTTTTCTGGCAATTCTCTTTACTCCAACCACATTGCCAGAACATGGAACTTAATTCCCCAAAACATACTTACCACACAAAGCACCTACAGTTCAAATTTCTCCTCAAATCTCACCCATCTAATTCTTGGCTCTGCTCCTGCCTTACACCTGGCTGATTCCTTCCTCTCCTTCCTGCCATCTTTTAGGCCTTACTTCACTACACCTCACTGCTGATCTTTGTTCACTCAACCAGTTAGGTGTCTCTCTTTCCCATCTATTTCCCCTCCTACACTCTGTCTAGATCCCCTGCTATTCCTCTTTGCCTCATCCTTCTTGTCTTTCTTTTTGAATTTCTATACTATATCCTACTCTAAGTTCACTTCTCTCTCTTAGTTAATCATACCTATCTAAACAAAGAAAAATATCTACTTCCCACTATCCTTCGCTTGCATAGTCATCTGTTCTGTCTATTCTTGAATATCTCTACTTATATCTTGTTATCCTTGTATGTGCCACCACTGTATTAGCTTATGTGTTGTATAATTTATTTGTAGCAATCTTTATTCTGTTTGGGGCTTTTCCCTAGGAACTCTTTTGAAAAAGGGCATGTTCCAAGTCAGACTTTCCTGGTCAACAAACATTAAATAAATAAAATAAATAATAAAATATGCTACTGACCAATCACAGTTAACCTCAGTAACTGTCCTACTATTTTATAGTCCCAGCAATGTTTGTGTTTAAAAATGTTTTAATGCTATTGTGACTTCACCAGATGACTAAATAGATGAAAAACAAAAACTGTACATGTAAAATTGATGACAGACTGTAATGAAACAGCATTTATAAACTTCTGAAAACAAAACTGTTTTAAGAAAGATGGCTAGGCAATCTTCTTTCAAGAGGTGGTGAACGTAGTCACATCCAGCACACCTTACAAAGATTTATGCCTCATTGCAACAGTGAAAAAAATAGGAATCTGGAAGAGAAATGGCCAGATGAAGTCAGACTAACTCACTTCAGAAAGATTAGCCACAGGAGAAGCAGTGTAAGGGGAAAAATACTTACTAGCTAACTTATTGCCTGTGATGCTGCAGCCTCATTCATTTCCACTGAGTTCGACTAACTTTTTCACTGGATTTTTACTGGACGTGCACAACTGTACAGAAATGCAGCAATACTTGCATCTAGCATTATCAGTCTCGGAAAGCCTCTGCTAGAAGTTAACAGGTTAGGAGTTACATACACGAAGAACTGAGTTATTTGCCTTTAAATGGAACTCAATTTGTGAGAAGAGGTGGTATGTGTGTGTGCGGCAACATCTCAAAAATGCGATTGCAAATGTTGCAAATCGCAAAATCTTGTCCCCTTTTTGACCCATGTTAGTACTAGTTTTAAGGTGTAGAGTAGTCGGAAATGTTGAATTTGGTATTTTTATGACATTCTGACCGCTTGGTGTTACAGGATTTGCGGAGAAAAGTAATTAAAATGTATGGTCAAGCAATGTGCGCTCAACCATATGAATGTAAACATATATATATATATATATATATATATATATATATATATATATATATATATATATATATGTTTACCTTTACATGGACGAAAATCACTCGTGCGATTGCTCATATAAGCAGGAAACTCAAAACCACGACAGTTTCCAATGTTCGAAAATCAGCAAATCGAAAAGCAGATTCACTGATTTTCGAACACAAAAGTCGAATACATAGTGGAATGAAGTGTAATGCAGGGGGGGCAAGCCCCCCATCTTTAATATACTAACTCCGAGATCGCACTACAGTGGGGAAAGGGTCCATTTTACGATCCCCTCTATAGTGCAATCCGTCCCAAAATGCTGAATCTGCAATGAGCGAATGTCACTGTGCATTCGCTCATTGCACATTCGAAGCATTTTGCGTTCAACGTTCTTTGCAAACGTCCTTTCGAACATCTGCTGTTCGCCCATGTGCAGAACGCACATATGAAGGTAAACCTATATTTTATATATATATATATATATATATATATATATATATATATATATATATACATACACATACATACATACACACATGTGGGTCTACTTTGTTTCGTTGAATGTCATTTCACTGAATTTCATTATACCCCGACCACTTCACTGAAAACTCAAATTACTGAAATCTCATTTCACTTAACTGCAGTTAGTATATATATATATGGCACTGTATAGAGTACTGCAAGGCAAGTAAAACGTATATGCCCTTTGTTAGTATATATAATTAGGGGTGGTGTGGGGGGCACAGCCTCCCACACTGGGGGATGTGGTGGGGTGTAGCCCCCCCACTTATTTTGAGTAGATATTGTCTTCTGGAGAGAGTTAGTCATTGGTGTTGTAACTATGCATGTCTATTGTTTAAAATGTACTGTTTTGAAGTTTTTGGTAAAATAGAATATAAAACAAACAAGGTAAGGGGCTACACCCCCACATCCCTTAATGTGGGGGTCTGTGCCCCCCCACACCCCTCCCAACTATATATACTAACTCCAGGATCACACTGCAGTGGGGAAAAGGGCATATACCTTTTACTTGCCTTACAATACTCTACACAGTGCCATATATACGAAGTTCAGTTCAGTGAAATGAGTTTTCAGTAATTTGTGTTTTCAGCGATGTGGTCAGGGTGAAATGAAATTCAGTGAAATGAGATTCAATGTAACAAAGTAGACCCATTTTATATATATATATATATATATATATATATATATATATATATATATATATATATATATATATCTTTATGGTTCCACTTTATAATCTCGAAATACTGAAATCTTGAATTTCAGTATCTCGAGACCATAAAGTCGAACGCTTGAAATCCCGAAACCCCAAAACCGCGAAACAAAAAATCGCAAACATAAACAAACCATACACCACACAACACATACCATCCTACCCACACTACAACAAATAAACAAAACACACACAAACACAAAAACACAAATCAACAAACCTACACTATATATAAGCAAGGGGTCAACCCCCCCTGCACCCCCATCTGGGGGGCTGTACTTCCCACACCCCCCACTTAACTCCGAAATCGCACAAACAGAAAAAGACGGTAAACTCACCAGACATTCTACAGTCCCTCGTGCGCACACACACAGACACAGCCACATATCACACACACACACACACACACACACACACACACACACACACACACACACACACACACTCAACACTTAAACACTAATATTTTTACCTGCCTACCCTAACCCACACGTACAACTTACAAGCACACTCACATACACTCAAACACCTACCCAAAACCCTTACAAAACACTCACTTACCTTAAATTCCACACACTACACCGGACACCATCCACACAATACACTACAAGTCACGTAACGTAAAGCTATAACCGCAAATTCAACTTAGTCAGATTTGCGATTATGCACTTTTGCTATTTTGAAGATTCAACTTATGGTCTCAAGATACTGAATTTTGACCTTTCAGTATTTCGAGATTATAAAGTGAATCCATATATACACATACATATGCAGACTTTAATGCTGATGTCATAATTTCCATTATGGATGATAAACTAACCCTTTTATTCAGTGATTTAAATAAATTGCCTCTGATCCTTAAGTATACAACTATATTGTTCTCTGTATAAAAGAGAAGACTGTAGCACCTGTTTTTTTCAGTATGCTTGACATGAGACGGCTGCCAAACAGAAGAAAACTGGCATGACATTAGCAATATGCCTGCTTGACTTACAGGACATGCTAAATAGCAACAGGACATGCTAAATAGAAGCAATGTGTGACACAAGACAGCACAGACTTCTAAAATGTGCCACACATCAATTGCAGCAAATTAGGTAGCTAGATAAATCTCACAGATGTTCTTGAGAAGCATAGACATCCTTGGGTGTGGCAGAGAATAATGCTCTCCATTTCTATAAGCACAGTTATAAAATTAGAATACTGAAACAGTTTTCATCATGGTTACATACAAAAGATAACTTCCCAACACATTCTGCAAAGCAATAGTAAAGATGTACTTCTGATCACAAATAACAGTACTAAGGCATACAATGGCAAAATGATTAGCTAAAATAAAAATAGGCTTGGCTAATAGCTCATTAAGATAGACTGCACATTTTTAGGACATGTCATTCCAATGGCTATCCTAACATGCTTCCTGCCATTTGGAAAGCAGGTACTGTGGGCCAAGTACCTGCCAATCACAAACAATGCACACTGAAAGTCAAAGGAGAACCTGCCAAGGAGCTGGCCATGCTTAGCTTCAACAAGATAAACTATCACAGTACTCTGTAAGAGTAGTGTCTCACATTCATGTTACCTAGGCAACTTATTGCTACCAAAGGGTAGCATACCTTTCACTTAACCACTTAACTGCTGAGCATTTTTCAGAAGGTCTGTCCCCAGAATACTGCCTGTTTAGGATTATTTTTGTTCCAAACAAACATAACAAAATTGTACTTCAAAAGCAATTCACCATTTCTAAGGAAATTTTAAGAAATTGTTACTGGAAAAATTATCTATAAAACACCCTTTTCCTACCCTCAATCAGAAAGAAGCTACCACATCTTTAATTATAATAAAATATATCAATTTTATGAGTCAACATATACAAAGAAATAAAAGACCACTTTTACACCAAAACACACACAATGTTTTTAGGCCTGAAATTATATAATAAATATCTGTTTTTGATAACCTTTGCTTATTTTACTATGAACAAAACTGAAAGATTCATATTTTAGAGCAACTTGGACCAATGGATGGGTAATCGGAAATTCACCCTTGGTCTGGTGTCCTTGTCTCTGAGAGACAGTGAGTAAATCACCCCCTATATAAATCAAATTTGTTGGTCACATTTGGGGTGCACAGCTAGGCTTATAAGGACCATAGTGGTCATTAGCCTAGTATATACCTATGAAGACAGACTTTTGTTTTTAACTGACTTTTTGCAAATTGTGCTTCTTGTTAATTTCCAAACGCCTTTCTGATCTGAATTTCAATCAAATATCAAACGACATTCTCTCTCTACTGCTTTATGATATTCATAGACATAGCCATACCTAGCTATTTTGGCACCATTTGCCATTCCCTACACTGGCATCCCCCCAAATAAGTTTAGTTGAGAAGCAAAGAAAAAAAAAATCCTCTCATATATGACATCCTACAAGTCATACTTGAGGATCAACACAGGCCTCCTTCATTGAAAACTGTATCAAAACAGTTATTACAACTTATTTCATTTGTAGCAAGTGGCTTTTTACAGCTTATACTTCAGTCCTGACCATGAATGCAATATCAGCATTAATTTCTGAATGCCAGTACTGCATTACTGACCAATCAGCATCTGCCGATTGTGCCCCATAACACCTCATGCCCACTGCAACTGCCTGCTTATCCCCTTCTTAGCTATGCCTCTGTTCTTATGACACTTTCAGGACAAGACCCTAAACTGGAGCAGTCATTAGTCAATTGGCAGGAAAAAGTTCTGAATTCAGGAAAAATAAATAAGACTTTTAATTCTGATGTAAAGTAGCACTCCAGCATGTTACTATACACTGCACACTGAGCAGAAATTTAGCACATCTGTAACAAAAATTGAATATAAAGCGATAATGCAAAATGTCAAGACAGTTGCAGTGAAGCCTTCTAAATCAATTGATCAAGTACTTAAGTATAAAAAGCTGCATCTCTGTTTCCCTTTGAGGCTGTATTATGAATATATGTGGCATTAACAACAAGGGGTTCAGCTACAAAAGGAAACTAAAAGTGTTTAATCTGCACGGAGAGAACTATGTTCAGAGAAAGAACGGTTCTCTGCCACCAATCCTGCTAAAAACTTTAAAACTTTTAATAAAAATAAAACTATGATAATTCTGATAGAACTGTGCTGAGCATGGCCTCACAACTTTAACTGCTTTAACACAAGGCATGCTAGTTATGAATGTTGTAAATGAAAATATATACACTTCATGTGGTGAAATATATAGGATGATCTGATATAACGACAGTTTAGCAAAATTTTCTATTAACAACTGTACTCTGCATACTATGCAGAGGTCTAACAAAGCACACATGAAAACACAGTTTATAGCAAGACACAAGACTTTAGCAGCGACTACCTCTGAATGAATGGATCAGGTAATTACATACAAAATGTCATACCACAGTACTCATTTGACATTCCATTATAAAATGATCAAGCAGTAACAACAATTAGTTCACAGTTACAAAAGGCACATAAGATTGCCATTCTACAAGGATTTCAGTGCAATACTATGCTGAATTTTATATCATTTTAATTACTTAAAAAATTTTTGCTCGTTAGAAAAGGCATTTTTCGAATAAAAAAAAAAATCACATGCAGTCTAGTGACTCATACATATATCTATATCTATATATACATTACAAGGACAACTCAGAAAAGAAGTATCCAAAGTCATTAATTCGCTCTGTGTGCTAAACAGTTTAACACAACACCCACTATGGAAAGAGTACAATGCAAAATGTTAGACTGTGGCAGTGAACATCTCAGAACCAATGGCTTTGGTACCTGTGTTCCAAATACCTTAGTCCCTCTCTTGAGATTTTATTGTAAAACTTTCAGGTCATAACATTGAGTTGTTCAGCTACAAAAAACAAATAAGACTACAATTCTACTCTTAGGAGATCTCTTACATCTTAATGCTGAGTTTGACCCCACCATACTAGTAACTCAAACCGTCAGGTTAGCTATGGCATTTTGAAATGAATATGCATAAACACATGCACAAGACAGAGGCGCGCACACATTTTGTGAAGCATGTAGTATTTTTCTTTTTTTTTTACTAATACTGTAGTCAACAAAGAAGTATTCCAGGTCATTACTGCACTCTGTATTCCAAGATGAATTTCAGTAGAACACCCGCAAAGGAGAGTAAAATGCAAAATGTCAGGAAGTGGTAGTGAACATCTTTGTACCAATAATCTGGTGTCTATGTATAAAAAGCCATAGCTCAGTCCATATTTCAGATTTCATTATGAAACTTTCCAGCAGGAACAACAGACTACTCAATAAAATGAGCCTAAGAATTACATTTTACCTCTAGAGCTTTCAGTGGAAAACAATGCTGAATTTGGCACTACAAATGTAGCTGCATAAAAGCATGGCACTGCAGTCACGGCATGTTACAAAATGAAAAATGTTTTTATGGTGAAATCTGTACAGTTTTTACATCAGATGTGATCAAAAAGTACAGTTGTGTACACTTACCATAAATGTAGATGTTCAAGTGTATTCACTGTTGCAGTCATTACATTTGGGTAATCTGCTGGCAGGTTGCCCTCAGTCAGCCTGAATTCCAAAGTCTTGGGTCCTGCATCAGTTGCTGTCTTCTCTTCCATGACGTCAAGTTGTCAGGGGTATAAAACATGCAGTCGACACCATTTTCTTTAGTTTTTCTTGCCCCCGATGTCAGGTGCCCCCAAAAAGGTAGCAAAATTATATATATATATAAATATATATATATATATATATATATATATATATATACATATATATATATATATACATCCTTTACCTTCATCTACAAGCAAATACACCACATAGGTTGTAGAAGATAGAGAAGGAAAGATAAACTTCAGAATGACAGGGGGATGGCGGGAGGGTAACCTGGACTGCAACAGTGAATACACTCGAACATCTACATTTATGGTAAGTGTACACAACTGTGCTATGTTCTTCGTGTTTCACTGTTGCAGTCATTACATCTGGGTAGAATCCCAAAGCTATGGTTGGGGGGCTGAAGCTAAACAGCATTAGGTGCGGCTATAAGGCCCTGCAGCACTGCAGTGGCAAAGCCTGCCCTGGACTTAAGAGTAGAGAGGCAAATGGTAATGCTTTGTAAAGGTGTGAACAGAACTCCAAGTAGCAGCCTCTAGAATGTCTTTGGTTGGTACTCCTCTGAGAAAGGCTGCTGAAGTAGCTGCAGCTCTGGTGGAATGAGACCTAATGCCCTTGGGCATAGGTTTACCATGGTGTAAGCAGAAACGGATGCAGTGGCTTATCGACTTTGAAATTGTCTGCTTTGAAATAGCCTTTCCTTCTGATCCTGCAGCATATGACACTAGTAATTGTTCAGTTTTTCTTAGAGCTTTTGTCCTGCTCAAGTAGAATCTTAGCTGTCTGTTTATGTCCAAGGAATGCAGAATTCTCTCCCCCTTGTTCTGCGGATCTGGAGAAAAAGTTGGCAGATGAATTGTTTGGTTAAGAGCCACAATGGAAACCACCTTAGGCATAAAAGTAGGATTTGTCCTCAGAGACACCCTGCCTGGGTAAAATATGATAAAAGGCTCTACAGCCATGAGGGCCTGTAGCTCTGAAACTCTTCTTGCTGAAGTAATTGCTAGTAGCAGAGCCATTTTCTACGATAAGAACTTTAGATCAGCGGTAGCAGCTGGTTCAAATGGAGGCAGGGTGTGCTTTTCCAACACATAATTGAGGTCCCATGCAGGTAATGGTGATCTTCTAGGAGGCCTTAAATTTTTGGCTCCTCTAAGATACTGCATTAGTAAAGGATGAGAAAAGATTGGTGGCTCTGTATTTGTAATGAGCCGAAATGGCAGAGGCATGGATTTTGATTGATGAGAAAGATAGGCCTTTGTCAAGCATCTCAGTTAAGTGCTGTAATATCTGAGGAATATTTGGTTTTGCTGTATCGGTTCCTTGTGTTTGATTCCAAGCAGAGAATCTCTTTCATTTGTCAGCATAAGATTTTCTAGTACTAGGCCCTCTGTCTTCCAAAATGACATCCATCACAGCTTTACTGAGAGGTGTTGTTTGTATGACTACATGATTAGCCATGGTGCCAGGTTCAGAGTCTGTACTTGATTGTGCAGGATCTGATTGTTTTGCTGAGACAGCAGTTGTGGTCCTTGAGGCGAGGTCCAAGCTGGGTATTGAGCCAAGTTCCTTAGGATTGGGTACCAGTATTGGCGGGGCCAGTCCGGGGCAATTAATATCATCTTTGGCTTTTCTTGTCTGACTTTTAAGAGGACCTTGGGTAGAAGAGGCAGAGGAGGAAAGGCGTACACTCATAGGTTTTTCCAACTGAAGGATAGGGCGTCCACTTTCCATGCTTGTCTGTGATAAGTCCTTGTGCAGAATCTTTTCAACTGGTAATTTTGAGGAGCGGCAAACCGATCTATGTCTGGGCTCCCCCATTTCTCTGTTATCATGCTGAAGACTTGTGGATTTAGTTTCCACTCATGAGGATCCATAAGGTTTCTGCTTAAATCATCTGCCAGAGTGTTTTGTTTTCCTGGCAGGAATTGAGCTTAAAGATGTATTCGGTAGGTCAAAGCTGTGTCCCACAGTGCCATGGCTAATCTGCAAAGGGGGTATGAGTGTGTGTGCCCCCTTGCTTGTTTATATACCACATGACTGTGGTGTTGTCCATCTTTATCAGTAATTGTCCTGGATGAAGTAACTCCTTGAAGGCTGTTAGGGCATTTTGAACAGCTAGCATCTCTTTCTGGTTGATATGTAGATGCATTTGTTTTGGTGTCCATAAGCCCTGAATGCACCTTCCTGCCATGTGGGCCCCCCAGGCATAATCTGATACGTCTGTTAAGGTTTGGCTGGCAGGGGGTAGAGAGAAGGGCAGTCCCACATTTTGGTGACATGCCTTTGCCCACCATAGAAACTCCTGTTGCAGGCAGGGAATGAGAGGAATCAGTTTCCAGACTTTGTGAATGTTGACTCCATAAACTTTTTAGGTACCACTGAAGTTTCCGCATATGCAGTCTTGCATATGGAATTAGTAGGATGCAGGATGCCATGAAGCCCAGAGCTTGCAAAATTTGCCTTGCAGAAGACTGGGTTTTGTTGCCATCAGTTTGAAGTAAGCAGTCAGTTGCCTTTGCTTGTCTGGCATGAGGTAAGCCATCTGGGCAGTTGTATCCAAGCTTGCACCCAGGAATGTTATCTTTTGAGGGGGTACCAGTTGTGATTTCTTTACGTTTACTGTGTACCCTAGGCATGTTAGAAGCCTTTTCACAAATGCCAGGAGTGTCCTTGTTCTCTGCTTGAATGAGACAGTCGTCCAAGTAAGGATAAATTTGTATACTTCTTTGTCTGCAAAATGCAATTACTGGTGCCAAGCACTTTGTAAAGACCCTGGGCACAGTAGATAAGCCAAGGGGCAGTGCAGAGAATTGGTAATGCATTAAGCCAGCCTTGAATCTGAGGTATCTTCTGCACGTTTGTCTTATTGGGACATGCAGGTATGCCTCTTTTAGGTCTAAAGTCACCAGCCAACAAGCATTCTTGCCCAGCATGGGCATAAGCTGCTGCAAAGTCAGCATTTTGAATTTTGGAATGTCCAGGTAAGTGTTCAAAATCGATAAATCCAGTATTGGCCACCAGGCCTTGTCCTTTCTGGGTACCAAGAACAGTCAAGTAAAAATCTTGTCCTTTTTCCTGTTCTGGTACTGTCTGAATGGCCCCCATATCCATGAGGGACGTAACCGGTTTCTGTGCCTCTGCCCACTGATTTTTTGGCAGGTCTGGCTAACCATTTGCCATTGGCAGAGTATGGAAATGGAATCTGTATCCCTGTGATACGATGCTTAGTACCCACTTGTCCTGGGTTAGTAACTGCCAATTTTGAGCAAAAAGTGCTAATTTTCCCCCTATGGGTGCTGCCAAAAGACAAGTGCTTGGCGTAGGCAGAGGGAAGTCATTGGGTTTGCTTTCTGCAGGTTTGCGCTTTTTCTCCTCCAGATTTGGAGGTGGAAGCGCCCCATTGCTTTGACCTGCATGAATCTTGCGCCTGGTATCTGGAACCCTTAGGGCGTCTGGATTTGCCCCTTTGAGCTCAGTCTGACACAGGAAAGGACCAATTTTTTGTAGGCCAGTGTCTACTGAATCTTGGTGGCTGCATTTGTAGGAAGTCTTTGGCAGTTTGCATAGACTTAGCTTTGTCTTCCATTTTCTTTAAAACCTCTTCTGCCTTAATACCAAACAGAGAACCATGCTGTAAAGGTGCATCTAGCAATTTAGCTTTAACATGATCAGGCAAATTTTGTTCCTTTAATCAGGCATGCCTCCTAATCACAGATCCAGTAACTGCGGCCCTGCAGGAGGCCTCTAAGGAATCAAAACCACATTGCAAAGTATGCTTTCCAACTTGTTCAGCTGCATGCAATAATTCCTGCAATTCTTTATTTTCTGGACATTGCTGAAACAGAAAATGATGTTGATTTCAGAATCACATAACATGTTGTTGGTACTTACGCATATGAAATTGACAGTTTAAGGCCCTGACTGCCAAGGTTGCAGAAACCTTTTTTCCCCATCTGTCTAGTGCCCTTGAATCTCTGTCAGAGGGGGTAGGATTTTTTGCTGTTGAGGCCTTAACTCCCTTTGGACCCTGTGAAATAGTTTCAGGATCAGCAGCAAAGTTTCTAAATAAAAATTTATGTGAGTCAGGGACCCTGTAATATCTATCAGGCTTACTGGGAGCCAGAGGTAAGGAGTCAGGGGTCAAGCTTGACTCCGAAAATACATCATCCACAATGTCTAAAAACAGGGGGAAAGGCTAAAGGCTTGTGATGAGGGAGAAGAAGGAAATCCCTGAGCCTCTTTTCTGATTCTGAGAATTCTTGACTCTCCCAGTGAAAATGCTCCCTCAAAGTATGCAAGGTTTCTCCAAATGAATAATCCTCAGGAGGAGATGCAGATGGAATAGACTCCTCAGCATCAGAATCCTCATAGGGAGGTATAGATAATTCCTGATCAGAAGAGGAATCAGAAGAAATAGAAACCTGATCTGAAGATTCATAATCAGTGTCTTGCTTAGGCCTCTTATCTGGAGGGGGATGGATACCCCTGATCAAGGTAATAAGGTCTTCAGCTATTTTGATCATCTTTTTTTTAGGCACAGAGGCCTGTGCACGTTTTTTTAGTTTTAGAAGTTGCTTTTGTCTTTGGTTTTGCAGCTGTCGGTTTGATATACAAATGTTGAGGTCTGAATACACCCTCAGAAGCCGGTGCCTGCTAAGCGGCTCCGGACCCATCCGGGGGAGATACATCTGTCGGTCCAATACCTTGAGTATCTTGCGGCACGCCGGACTCCACATGGGTGTCGGCAGAGGCCTGTGACCCGAAGGTAGCGGGTATCAGGGGCTGCGAAAGCGACTCACTGAGTACCGGTGACTGGCTTAGGAGAAGCTTCGTCATCGGTTTTGGATCTCGACTGCCTTTCTCTGTCCTTTTCTTTGCGTTTTTTATGTACTCCGGTAGTCGGATTGCTATCCGACGACATTTCTGGGTAGTTAAATCTGTTTCCAAAATACTTTGATGCAAAAATATAGCGACGCTTAACAGTGTGTTGGTTAAATCTGGCACAAAACCAACAGCCAGGCACATTGTGATCAGGGTCCAGGCAAGGAATACAGTATAAATGGAAATCTTATGAGGTATTTGCTTCCCACAAGTAATACAATTATTAACTTTTTCTGACATAGGTAAAAAGCAAGAAAAAGGTTTCCCCATTGGGGTACTTAGCTTTAGTGAAGGCTTCGGTTTTGAAACTCAAACTCGAATATTTCAGCAGTCGGCCGACTGGCACTTGCGAAATGCCTCTGCTTCGGGCACTGCGCGGCAAGAAAGACTAAAGAAAATGGCATCGGCTGCATATTTTATACCCTTGACGACCTGACGTCATGGAAGAGAAGACAGCAACCGACGCAGGACCCAAGACTTTGGAATTCAGGCCGACTGAGGGCAACCTGCCAGCAGATTACCCAAATGTAATGACTGCAACAGTGAAACACGAACAACATCAGTGCAGATATGTTTTGGGCAGTAGTGCCAGCTACCTTTTTGATCAGAAGTCAAACAACCCTCAGGCAAAAAACAGATACAAGACCGGTGTTCACAAACAACACAACAGGCCATATGTCAGCTTCTCTAAGGCAGCCTACCACAAAGATTTAGGGAATTCTAACAAGCCTAGGTGCAAAACACACTCAAGAATGCCACTCTTGCCTCAAAGGTTCCACTGCATCTCACATGATTTACAAAGTAGCACACTGTATTTGCTAGTACACGCAGCTTAGAGATCATCCTATATGCAGGAACAGAAATCTTGCCTAGTGAAACAAAATTAATATTACTTCTGGTGTAATGTAGACAGTGCACATAGATTCTGGTCCAGGTACTGGTTTCACTTGTTTTTTTTAAAAACAAATCAAAACGTTCTCTGGTGGAAACTGGGTACTATACCAGACTGTGAGAACAGAAGACCTCTGAAAAACTGGATTTGTCAGCTGTTTTAATATATCATTTGTTAAGTCCCCTACGGCAGCTCATAATAAAAAATTCAGGTAATTCTAATACAATATTTGGGTACAAAATACACTTAAGAATGACACTGTATCTCAATCCTGATTTAAGGGTAACATACTGCCTTTGTCAGCATATACAGTTCAGGCTTTACACTTCATCCAAAACCATAAGTATTGCTTTGCTGGTATAACAGCAGCACAATAAACATAATTCTGGATCTCAACTGCATTCCACCATATTAAGAAGATGAGTATTCACAATTAAATGAAACAAGAGTATAATGCAACCTGTAAGAAATGCACATTTCAATGGCCATGTAGGCTGACTGTCGGATGCTATCAATATAGGGTTATATCTATGAAATATCTTTGAAATGCTCTAGTAAACATTTCTGGAGAACATATCTGAAATTTCAGTTATAAACTGCATCTAGGTTGTAATTTAATGTGCAGCAGTAACAGAAGAGCTGCACACTAAATTTCTGAGTGCCAGTTCCTGGTAATGCTTTCCCTTTTTCAACGTGCTTGTTTATTGTGACATGAATCTCTATATCTCCTTAACCTACATAAAATAAGGTGAGAAATTATAATAAAGTTTAATTACTTGAACATGAAAGCGTGGTTTGTGCCTTCACTGTGTTTCTAAAAATACAACAATTAATATCGTCATCTTTAACACATAATACCAATGGGATATGCCCAATCTGAGAGGGTATAGCACCTTTGACTGTGAAGTCACAAACATAACGATCAAACTTCTCTTACAGACATGCACTACCCTAAGAAGCCATATCAATGACCATTCTACAGTGAACCTGTAAATTACTTTTGATTTTGGACACAGCCTGCCCCTCCCCTCAAAAAAAAAAAAAAAAGAGATATTCACATTCTGTACACTTTCAATGTTTCATTAAAAGGAAAAGCCTATACATCCAGCAAGCCACATTATTTATCTCTGATAATGCGATCATCCTTGTGCCTTCACTAACACCATACCCCCTCACCCATACTCCCAAAACTGCAATTACCTATGCTGTGTGATCACCAAAAGTAGAAATAATAGTCGCGTGATCACCAAAAGTACAATAAATAGTAGTCAACTACAATATGTCAGCTTGCAATCACCATAAATAAATAAATAAAGAATTAAATCACTATGCACAGATGTAAATTGTGTCCAGCCAGAAAGTAAAATAAAGCATGCACCTGGAAGAGAAAACTGTCCCTTAAAGTTAAGGTGTCTGGTCAAATGACTGAAGACTGATGGGGACAGTACTCAGAATTGCTGCTATCAACAATTGATCATATTTACGGAACACAACAACAGGACATATGTTGGCCATCCACTACAGGGGATGCCTGTGCGAAGCCATATTAATAAACATCATCACCTTTCACTTCCAAGTTCTGTTTCCCATTCATTTTAACAGGTCGCTGAGGGATGGTAATTTGGTTGGTGCAATTACTGTGCTAAACAAATAATTTCCTGGTGGACCAGAGAAACTCTTTTTTTTCTATTTTAAAATTGGTTTTATTCCAATACAACTATGTGCACTGATAAACAATATGGTGCAAAATCGCAAACACTAAGACACAAAACTCAAACTAGTAAAAGCAAGGTGAAAGAAAAACTATAAGAGCCGGCAAATAAAATAAACAAAACCGTTTAATGTGAGCGCTTTCGGCAAGGACCTTGCCTCACCTTCTTCAGACAAACAGTAGAATAATCAAACAGGTTCTCTTTATACCCAATTAAACTTAATTGGGCAAATTAGCATAGCTAACAAAACAACGTAATATAACAACGTAATATTCACATAAACATCAATACTATTCCAAAAAATAAATCATTAAACCAGAGACAAAAAACTTCTAAGTTGAAAAACCTGGTCATCTAAAAGTATAAATATAAAAATATGAAAACTACTTTAAGAAAGTGGAAATGCGTTTAAGCAATTTCTAATGCAAAAGCGGTCAGCCCACTATGCTTGAACTCCCAGCTTACTATGTGCCTATCAAATTGTCAGGAGGTCCAAGTAGGCAATATTAGGATGTGTGCAAGTACCCAGAATAAATGTTTATAAGTAAAATAATGTTGTTGTAAATATGAAAATGTTAGATCATACTACTGTGTAAATATTCAATTAATACTGTTATGTAAGTAAACAACAAATAAATTAACTGACTAAAAGTAACCATTAAATAAGTAATAAATACTTTGATAAGTTGAGAAATATCTGATAAATGTTGTGCAAACATTAATTGTTGCACAAACATTAGTTGTTTACTCAATTACCTAAAAACAGATTTCAAAGAGAATGTATCAGACTAATCATCTTTTTAATGAAAGAAGCTTCAAGATACATTTGATAGATAAATTGTCGTTTAGGCATGGGAAAGTTTGTGCCCTTGTCTTAATCTGCCACATCAATTAATCTATTTCTAAGTGGATTTGCCAGGGTCCACCTCTGATGTCAATGGGCCTATGTTGCAAAATAGCAAATTTGAAATAATGGCCCGGATGCTCTAAACTGTGCTTAGCTAATGCGTTGTTGGTGACTTTTTTGCCTATGGCATAAATATGCTCATATATTCATTGTTTATTTTCCTTTCAGTTTTCCCGATATAAAAAGCATTACATTGGTTACACAAAGCTGTATAAGTGACACTTCTGGTGTCGCAATTAAATCTAAAGTTGATTTTGTATATCCTATTATTAATGCAAAGTTGGTTACCAACTATGATGTATTTACATTGAGGGCAGGCACCACACTCCATTGACCCTATGTGAACGCTGTTTTTTCTTCTCTAAGAGGGATTTCCAATAAACTGGTTAACTACACCAATTTTTCTATGTAAATTTGTCCTTATTCCTTCTTCAACTACCCCTTCTAAGGTGATGTCAAGAAATTAAACTTTATTTCCATAACTTAACACATCAAATTGTATAGAAAATCTACTTCTTTGTAGTTTTGATATAAAGTCTAAAACACTTTCCATACCACCATCACAGAGAAATATCAAATCATCTATAAATCTAAAGTAGATCTTGACATATTTTTTTACAAAATGGATTGGTATAAATATATTCTGTCTCGAACCTCCCCATAAATAAATTCGCATACACAGGTGCAAATGAGGAACCCATCGCCGTACCTTGTATTTGATGGTACAATTTATCTTCGAAACAGAAAAAATTTCTAAACTAAATTTTACCAAATTGGACAATCACCTAAGTAGATACTGAGAGCTTCCATCCCATAAATATGCTTTATATTAGTGTATAAACTTTTCACATCAACTGTTATCCAGTACATCTCTTGCTTCCACATCACCCCTTTAATTTTTTGCAAAAAATCAAAATGAATCTTTTATATAAGATGGAAGATGAATAACTTCTTCCAACAAACATTTATGTAACACCACTCCCACATTGTGTAAGAAATATTTTCTGGCAGACACAACTGGTCTTCCTGGTGGATTCACCAAACGTTTGTGTACTTTGGGCAAACAGTAAAAATTAAGCAATTTTTTTTCTCAAAATCATGTTCAGTCCAGTATCCCAAACTAAGCCCCATGTTAATCAGGCTCATATACACTATTTTAGCTTTTTCTCAGTGTTAGTCACAATTTTATATACTTGCTCACCCTGTAACAACTCATAGCACATCCTACTATATTGACAATGGTGCATCACCACTATTTTATTACCTTTATCTGAATGTTTTATCACAAAATTATTCTGATGTGAAAATTCTTTTAGTGCTAACCATTCATTTTTGTTAGATTACAATCAGTTTTCTTTCTATCTAAATTATTAAATAACATTTCAATTTTAAAATCAGTCACTGAATTTTTTATGCCGTCATGTATAAATGGTGGTATACACTTGCTTAATACTTTCAAATCTGTAGTATCTATAGGGCAATAAGCATTAACATCACTATTACAAGAGACAAAAGAATCTTCAGATGTCCCATTAATAAAAACATCTTCATCTGTACTATAATTAGTCACATCATGCACATCTTCTATACAATTCTTAGATCTATCTACATTATACACATGAAAATAGTACCACAAATGCATTTTCCTTATTAATTTAAAAATCTCAGTTTTAAAATAATGTACTCTTGGCAACACTGTAGGAATACATTTAAGGCCACATTGTAAGGCTGTATTTAAACTATCATCCAGCACATTACCAGTTAAATTCAAAACAACATTAGCAGTATTATGCAATAAATCAATGCCATTTCATTCTTTTGTTTTTCCATTGTCCATAGTATTTACCTCCTTTATGTTGATCCCATTCATGTTCCTGAAACTGTTGTTTCTTATTGTAATATTGTCCACCTTTCTGGTGAAAGTTGTCCTGCATGTGTTGAGTGTCATTGGGCTCGGGTAAAGCAGGAAATGCCTGTTCATCTTCTAATTCACCCTGATAATGGCTTGTATCACTAAAAGATGCTTCTTCTCTTGCTTTTCTCCCTCCCTTCTGGTTTTGAAAACGTACATGTGACCCCCAATGTTGATTAACTGGCCTAAAAATGGCCATACCATTATTGTAGTCCCTGAGTTCTCTATTTTATTTAATTTCTGTTCACATATTTTCCTTTTAAAAGCACCTAATTTCTCTTGAATGTCACTCAAGCATGTTTCAAAGCATTTATCAAGAGAAAGCAAAATATTGTGACACACAGCATTAACATCCTTTCTCAATGCAAAAAGCTTTACCTCAAGTTCAACTAGTATTCTGACCCATTCACGTGAGCAGTTTTCTCCCATCTATGCTGGAAAGCTTTTTCTTCATTATTTGACAAATCAAAAGGCACAGAAGGAAGTTTCATTGCCCGTAACCCCCTCTGTGCTATATCAAGCTCCAGAAATCTCTGGAGACTGTCTATTATAGTGGGTTAAAGATTCTTTATTGAACAACTGCTCCAAATTTCTGAAACAAAGTTCTTGCTTCCCCAGGGATGACAGTGGAATGCTTACCCATCTCGGAGAATGGATTCGGCATACGCTTACTTCTAGTCTCATTAAGCAGCCTTCCCCACATCTGCAAGGGTATTATTTGCTGTTTCTTATTAAAATGTTACCATACCTTGACGTTTAAATATATTTCATAGTAAATAATAAAAAAAAAATGAAAATGATAAATATCTTTTTACAATAAACACCAGAGTTTCATTTACAAGAAACATTAAAATAACACACATGAATAGATTCACATAGATACAAAACAGCAAATAACTAATCTCATTATACTTTCCTGACTGAGCTAAGAATTCCTATTCCCTGATTACTTACTAAAGTAAGGCAAGATGAAGAAGGTGAGTGAGCCTTCTATGCCAAGTTTCAAAAACAGACTGCTCTAAGACTTCTTTCTCATCTAGTATTAAAACATCATTTCAGTGCTGGATTAGAGAATGACATCACATACATCTGGTCATCTGACTTCTGGTTCCCATATTACCCCCCCCCCTTATTAGAAACCGAACCAGAATCTTGCACATATGTATTACCATGCACACAAATACAACTTTCCAAAGATGTGTTATAGAATCTGGAAGCCATAAAACCAGTTCAACACATCCATACTTCTACGGTAGCAATTAGTTCACTGCTAAGGACAATACAGCAGGATTACTAGTCCTTGTTTTCAAAGACACTATGGCTGGAATCAGACCCATAAAATACAATCATAAACCAGGTAATTTAATTTAATTTCAAACTATTTTTCAAAGTCAGCTGGACTGAGATTAAACTCTTCTCTTCCAGTATCCTCTGTTATAATATTAATTTCAAAAGTTACAATACAGTGTGACATACAAGTGTATTTTTTT
The DNA here is from genome assembly GCF_019279795.1 of Protopterus annectens. Lineage (NCBI taxonomy): Eukaryota > Metazoa > Chordata > Ceratodontiformes > Protopteridae > Protopterus > Protopterus annectens. Next base: position 1,220,179,128 of record NC_056725.1, read on the forward strand.
CTGTCCTAAAGGACCCACTCTTGGTACATTTCCTAAGACAAGCAACTTTACAAATACATTTTCAACACAAGCACCTTTACAAATCAGTTTGATATACAAATGACATATAATTCTTTACAAAACTCTAGCTAGCTATGCTGTCATACGTTACACATCCACTGCCCTACTTCTCCTGGCATAGCTGAAAATACCTCACATTGTCACATCTCTTCCCCCTTTGAAGATTCAAGCTAGTTTCTCAAGTGACCCTAGAGAATTGTGGCTTGAGGGACATCAGCCTGTATGGGAACACATTAACCCATACCCTGTCTTGACAGCCCATCTTCATTGGCATTGCTAACCCCACTATGGTGCTGCACTGTCATATCATATGCCTTCAACATGGGTCTATATTACACAATTGAAGACACTGTTCTTCGAATGCGTAATAGTCGAACCTAAAACATCAAAAACACAACCGCGAATGGCCACGTCCGCAAACTTTTTCTTAGGGAAAAATTCGCAAGGCTGTAAACCAACGAAACACACTTCCCAATCCTAATAAAGTCGGGGGCTTTGCCCCCCACACCCCCACTAACTAAATATACCAACTCCAAGATCATGCAACGTTGGAGAATACGGCAAACCACAAGAACGGCCAACTGCATTTTTTCCCTAGGAAAAAATTTGTGTACTTGACTGTTCGCGGTTATGTGTTTTCTATGTTTTCGGTTAGACTATTACGTGTTCGAAGAACAGTGTCTTTGACTGTGTAATAGGGAAATTTCAACACTAGGCTCCACTTTAGTAACTTGGCATTTTGCTGGCTGGCTTAATGCAGCCATGTTAAGAGATTGTGGTCTGTAATTAGAGTGAATTTCCTTCCATACAGATAGGATTGAAGTTTCTGCAGTGCTCATACTATGGCTAGACATTCTTTTTTAACAGCTGCATAGCATTCCTCCCTGGGTTAGAACCTGTGGCTGAGATATACAACTGGATGCTCTTCTTCCTCTGAAGAAACCTGGCTGAGTACAGCCCCAATGGTTCAAAGCATCTACCTGCAGAACTCTTTGCTGTAATCTGGACTGGCTAACACAGGGTGTCCACCCCAAGCCCCTTTAAACTTTTGGAATGCCTGCTCACAGGCTAGGGTCCACACTACCTTGTCTGGACTGTTTTTTCTCATCAGGTCTGTGAGGGGAACAGCTATTGAACTACAATTGGGAACACATTTTCTATACTATCCTGTTGTCCCCAATAATACCCTCAACTGCTTTTGTTAACAGCGGCAGGCCATGCCTGAATAGCTTCCACTTTAGCATGTTCTGGCCTAGTCTTACCACTCCCCATGTCCCATACAGGAGACCTCTGCCATACCCTCCTGACACTTACTGGGCTTAATGGTCAACTCTGCCCTTCGCAGTCTGCTCAGGACTTCCCTGATATGCTGAAGGTGCTCAAGCCAGGAATGGCTGTAAATGGCAATATCATGCCTGTAAAGGACTAGCCACAATGACAAGTTTAAATATATTTAATAATAAATAATCAAAGGAAAAAATAATAAATATCTATTTACAATAAACACAAGAGTTTCAGCCACAGGAAATATTAAAAATAACAAGGATGGAAAGTTTCAACAGTTATAGAAAAACAGTGTTATCTAATCTCACTATCTATTCTTGACTGACTAAAAGAATTGCTGTTCCTACTTAGTAGAAAGAGCAAGGCAAGATGGGTGAGTGGTCTTTGTTTCAGATCCAACACAGAATGCTGAGAGCAAACTCTTACTAACATCTAAATATTATTTTTGGCTTACAGAATGACGTCACACACACGAGGTCATGTGATTCTGTTTCACATGCTATGACCAACACTGGAAGCGGACAAGATTTTAGCACCTATGTGTCACCATACATACAGATAGAGCTTTGCTCAGGTCTCAAAGAAGTCATAAAACCATTCCACTCTTCTTACAGGAGTTACAACTTATTCTCTAGCACAGACACTGCGTCTCTGGCTCAATTCAGTACAACATCTTTATGGCTTAACCCATAAAGTAATTTAATTTCAAGAATATTTTTTCAAAGTCAGGTGGATTAATCTCTTCTCTTCCAGAGTACGCTGTTACAATGTATACCTTTAAACAGTTACAATAATACATATATATTTCTTTTCCTTCCAGTAGGGCACAGTGGTGATACATTTTAACACAAGCAAACCTCACAGATACATTTTCAGCACAAGCATCTGTACAAATCAGTTTGATATAGAAATGTATATAATTATTTACAAAATTCCAGCTAGCTGTGCTGGCATATGTTACACATCCACTGCCCTACTTCTCCTGGCATGACTGGCAGTACCTCCTACCGTCATATCTATACAGTGATCCAAGTTTTTTATGTACATTTTTAATTGACTAGGCTATGTGTATGTCGAATTTCATGTTGTTATCTATGATTACTCCAAGAAGCCTGGTATGGGTTACTGGAGAAATGGTTGTGTTTTTTGTTGATGACAGATGAAAGGATGGGGGGGGGGATCATTGGATCTTGTGGGTTGAAAAAGCATAAGTTTAGTTTTATTGGGGTTAAGAATGAGCTGAGCATTGGCTAGCCGTGATTCCACCCGTAGGAATAACTGCTAGGTTATATAATGTAGTTGCTGGAGTGTGGGAGCAGCGGATATTAGGGATGAATCGTCAGCGTTCTGGACCAGCGAAGCATGTATGGTGGCCGTATGCAGGTTATTGGTAAATAGGGTGAAAAGGAGTGGCCCCAGGATGGAACTCTGTGGCATTCCCAGAGTGACTGGCAGAAGGAGGAGACATTTTGCTGCCATTTAACAGAATGTTGTCATCTGGCTAGGTAGTTATAGAACCAAGTTATAGCAGAATGGCTAAGATTAAGATCAGAAAGAACTGTTAGAAGTTTGTTATGAGAAACAGTATTGCAGAACTTAGACAAGTCAAAAAATAGGGATGACACCAGTTTGCCTTCATTTCTGTGGTGATCTACTGTGTTACTAAAGGCCATCAGAGCAGTAGCAGTGCTATGTTTTGGCTGAAAACTGTGTTGAGTATTAGAAAGAAGATTGTTTGCTAAGAGATAGCTAATAACAGCAGCAATAGTAAATACAAAGAAATGTCCTGTATAAACATAGCATGGTTTGTGCACAGGCCTATTTTTCATTTTTTGTAATAGAAGAGATTGGACAAGATGCTAGGAGGGGAACATGGGAAGCAAGGAAAGAGTTCAGAAAAGTATACTGGCAGCTTGTTCTAGAGGCCAATAGATACCCTGGATTGAATGTGGCAGTTTCGTTGGCCTCAGTCTTTAAATTAAAAGCTTTGAGACTTTGAGGTTTAACTTTCTGAAAAAGAAAGAAGTAAACAAGGAATTAATAAAGTTAGGTTTATATTTATATGGGTAAGCTTAAGGGTTTGCTAAGATTGTTCGTTCGTCCCTTTATATTTTAATTTTTGTATTGAGTATATCTAGTTGGTTATTTTAATATTCTAGGAGTCTATAAATAATAGGTATTTTTTTAAATAATTATTTATTAAGATGTAATTTTTATGGGAAGACACAAGATGGCAGTATAGGAATATGCTATGCATAAGGAAAAATGTGTATTTATTTGTTTATTTATTTGCAAAGCTTGTTAATATTTTCAAACATACTGGCACATTTTAGTGACTTATTAAAATGAGTTGATGCTGGGTGGTATTTCACTTGTCATAATGGTTATGATGTGTTTTTTTATGAACAGGACTTTGGATGGAGTAAAAAGTTGTTTTTAAAGATTAAATTAATGGGTTTAATTGAATAATTGGAGCTATTGAGTATTTAAAGGCTCAACAGGGATGGATGGGATATTTGATGAAGTTGTGGTGTACGACGAAAACACTGTTTATGTTAAATGCGTCAAGAAAGAGTGTTTTTACGGTTTTCGGCTCTCCAGCATATTTTATATAATAACAGTCAAACTTTTAGGGCTGGTCCTTATTGCTTCCCAGTACCGTTTGTTTTTTTAGTAAATACAAGTATGTTGTTGTTGTCTTTTGGCTTTTCCCGGTTAGGGGTTGCCACAGCGGAACTCCGGTCCATTAATGATCGGCAGTAGGTTTTCACGAACGCCGAGGTGCCAGCTCGATGTTCAACCTTCAACGAAGGCACTCCCATTTACACATGTCTTTCGAATGCCCACCTAACCGCGGGGAGGACATGCAGACTCCACACAGAAGGCACTCCCTGCACTCCAGCCGAGAATCGAACGGGAGAACCTCTTGCTGTGAGGCAACAACGGTACCGATGCACCACCGTGGATTTAGTAAATACAAGTATATTAAAATAAAAAGAACACACAAGTACACATATGCATACATCTCTCTCGCTTGCTCTCTCTCTATACATACACACATATATATATATATATATATATATATATATTTAAAAAATACATTTAAAAATATATTTTTTAAAATAAATAAAACGAGAGAAAAAATTATATACAATATATATAATTATATATTATATATATATATATATATATGGTTCTATCTGACTACGTCGACAAGTCAGAACGCCGACAGCGAGAACACCGACGCCAGAAGATCGAAAACGGAGAAGACCGACGGATCAAAACCCCGGCGCTGAGAACATCGACATGGGAAAAGGCTGTGGATGTATGCGGTAGTGACGGACGGTAGGGTGCGAGTAAGGTAAGTGTGCGACTGTGATAGTTTGTGGGTTGGGGGCGGGTTAAGTGAGTTAGGGTTAGGGCGCGGGCTAGGTAAGTGTGCGACTGTGATAGTTTGTGGGTTAGGCGGGTTAAGTGAGTTAGGGTTAGGCGGGCTAGGTAAGTGTCGACTGTGATAGTTTGTGGGTTAGGCGGGTTAAGTGAGTTAGGGTTAGAGGCGGGCTAGGTAAGTGTCGACTGTGATAGTTTGTGGGTTAGGCGGGTTAAGTGAGTTAGGGTTAGGCGGGTTAGGTGAGTGTGCGATAGTGGCGGACCTTAGGGTTAGGGTTTGGGTTAAGGTTGTAGGTAGTTGTGTATGTGAGGTTTAGTGTTGGTTTGTAAGGATTTTGGTGTGCTTGTGTTGTGTGTGTGCTTTTTGGACCGGGGATTTGTTTTGTTTGTTGCTTGTCGGGATTATGGTTTGTCGGGCATGTGAGGTTTCGTGTTTGTGAAATGTCGGTTATGTGGTGTCGGTGATTTCGTTTTCGGCGTTTTGACTTGTCGACGTTGTAAGATAGATCCATATATATATATATATATATATATATATATATATATATATATATATATATATATATATATATACTTATAGATATAAACAACAATAAAGAGCAAGGGAAGTTCCCAAGGGAATCTGAGTCCGGCAGCTATAATCCACCAACGTAGCCTGCTGAGGAGATTCAACTGTGCAAGTCCTACAGCTGGGCACTAAAAGATTGGACAACTGACTTTCTGTGACAGGGGTTAGGCTTCTCGTGATAGTAGGGGCTTAGTCAACCCCCTATCAAAGGAATCAGAGGTGAGGATTCTGAGCTCTAGAATGCTACCAGTGTGGGTTTGTGCAGGGACAGAAACAATATGCCACTGAGGCAGTGTCAATGATGAATAAATTACAGTTGTGTAAATAAACCTAACATAGCAGATGTTCATATTATCACTCCTACAGTAGCCTATGCTACATGGGTTATATCCTGCAAAGGATAGAACAGCTGGCCAGTTTCCAAAGCTTCATGGCACATCCACACACCCAAACCATTAGTCAGCTCAAGATGAGTTGACTAAAAGACCGGTCTGGGTGTCAAGACCTTCAAAGCTTTCATGCAAATACAGAGAGGGAGGCTAAAGCTTCAAGAAAGACAATGCTAGGAAAAAAGAAGATATGCACTTACCATAACATTCCATCTGAGTAGTTCTCCTTCATTTGTCTTCAACCTGTGGGTACTGGATCCGTATTGGATAAGAGCCGGCAAGTTCACGAGCATCTGCTCCGAGCTCCAAGCTCCTCCCCTTACCCATAATATACCTCCACTACCTTCCAACCCCCAGATTGAGTTTGCTGTCACTATACTGAGAACCCAACCTGAAAAAACACCTTATGCACCTAAAGCTTCAGCTAAACAGGCTGTCCATATAGTAAGGCCAGGGGGAAAGAAGGAGGGAGGGACGGTTGAAGACAAATGAAGTAGAACTACTCAGATGGAATGTTATGGTGAGTACATAACTCGCTTAGCTGAAGTAGTTTACTTCATTTGGTCTTCAACCTGTGGGACAGAGTCCCCAGCTACTAAACTCCTGGGTGGCCCTCATGGAAGGATATTCCGGAGCACAGCGGAACCAAAGGATGCTCTCCTTCTAAAAATCAAATCCAATTTGTAGTGAGAAATAAAGGTATGAGATGAAGACCGAGTAACTGCAGAACAAATATCATCCAATGAGACTCTCGACCAAAAGGCCACAGAAGTAGCCATACACCTAGTGGAATGAGCTTTCGTCTGACCCGGAGGAGACAAACCTTTATCCTTACAGACCTGAAGTATGCACAAGGAAATCCACCTAGCAATAGTGACCTTAGAGATAGGTTTAACCAAAAAGGGTTTAGAAAAGGACACAAACAATTGGTCATATTTACAAAAGCTTCTAGTCCTGTGTAAATAAAATCGTAACTATCTATGAACATCCAACAAATGAAATCTGTATTCCATTTTGTTAGCAAAATTTGGAAAGAAAACAGGTAATTTAATGGTCCGATTGATGTTAACTTGTGATGCCACATTGGAAAGAAAGGACAGATTGGTTCAAAGGGAGACCCTATCCTTATGGAATATCATATATGGTACTTTAATAGACCACGCTTGCAGTTCTGAAACTCTTTTAGCAGAGGTGACAGCCACTAGAAATGTTGTTTTCCAAGACAAAAACATAAGATCCGTGGTTGCTGCAGGTTCAAATGATGGAGCGACCAAAGCTTGAAGAACCATAGCAAGGTCCCATGGGGGAACAGATCCTTGATCGGGGGGGCGTAAAAAGAAAGTACCTTTAATAAAGGCTTTACACAGTCTGGAAGGGGCTAGAGAAGCAGAATGCTCACCCACATGAAAATGAGAGATGGCAGCTAACTGAACTTTGATAGTACAAGAACTTGCTCCTTGTTGAAAAATATTTGCTAAGAAGTCGAGAATGGCAGAAACAGGAACCGTGAAAGGGTCTAAACTCCTTTGAGAAGCCCAAAAGGAGAAAAGTTTCCATTTGCCGTGGTAAATCTTCCTGGTGGAAGACTTATGAGCTGCCACCAGAATAGACCTGACTGAAGAGGATAATTCAGGAGTCCTAGCAATTAGGGGATATGAGAAACCAAACCATGAGCTTCAAACTGTCCAAGCTCGGATGAGAAACCCCCAGGGGGTGTGAAATATGATCCTGAATGGGATCCATGGTGGAGCCAGAAGATGAGACCAAAGGAAGGGAAACCATACCTGGCGAGGCCAAAACGGGGCAATGAGGATCACTTTGCTCCCTAGTCGACAAGCTTTCTGTAGAAAACTCGGAATAAGAGGTATTGGAGGGTAAGTATACAGAAGACCGGGAGGCCGAGCATGGACTAGAGCATCTCTGGGGGACTCCCCCAGCAGGGGGTTCAGAGTGAAAAACTTGCTGCACTTTGCATTGAAAGGAGATGCATAGAGATCGCAGCAAGGCTAACCCCACTTCATAAAGATCTTCTCCACTACTGAAGGATTCACAGACCACTCGTAAGGCATCAGTATAGTACGGCTTAACTTGTCCGCTAGGATGTTGGACCATCCCGGAATGTTCGTTGCTATCAGAAAGCAACCGGTAGAGATTGCCCATTCCCAAACTCTCATGGCCTCGTGACAAAGGGGTTAAGATCTGATTCCTCCCCGTTTTTTGATGTACCAGACCACCGACATGTTGTCTGACTGAATTGCAATGGTTCCCAGAGGAAGAAAGGCATGAAGGGCCTGCAACGCCAAAAGGACCGCCCTCATCTCGAGAACGTTTATATGCAAACTGATCTTGACAGGGGACCACAGGCCTTGGACTTTCCTGCCCAAACAATGCCCCCCCCCCAAGTTAGGAGGCATCTGTGGTCACTGTGGCTTGGACAGGGGATGGATCAAAAGGTCATCCCTCCAGGATTTCTGGAGAGTACATCCACCAAAGAAAAGACGACCAACAGACTCGATTGAGGTGTATTGGATATGATAATGGAAGATCCAACAAGGAACACTGCACCGCTAGAGTCCACTATAGTAATCGCATGTGTAACCGGGAGTACGGAAGAAGCATTATGGTCCCTGCCATAGAACCTAGGGCCCTCAAAACCGATTCTGCCGAAGTAAGATGAGAATGGCAGATCAGGGAAACGTGCATCCTCAGGTTTCGAACTCTCTCTGTGGTCAGGAAGACTTTGCACTGTAGTGTGCCTATCCGTGCCCCAATGTAGTCTATCACCTGGACAGGATTTAGAAGAGATTTGCATGCGTTGATTGCAATCCTCAAGTGAAGTGCAAGCTTTAGGAAATAATCCCTGGTTTGACAAAGTAGAAACCTGGTGGGAGCAGTGAGGAGTCAATCGTCCAGGTATAGGTAGACCTGAATCCCCTGAAGCTTCAGGTGAGCCACTACTACCACCATCACTTTGGTGAACACCCTGGGGGCTGTGGTGAGACCAAAGGGTAGGGCTCGAAATTGGTAATGGTTGACTCCTAGCCGGAAGAGGAGGAACCTCCTGGAGCTTCTGTGCATCTTTATAGGATAGTAGGCATCCTGGAGGTTTAATGAGCACATCGTCACTCTCTTGCAGATATGGCATGAAGGACTGTGATGTGACATCCGGAATTTTCTTTGGCAACTAACAGGTTCAGGGTAGATAAGGTCCAGAATGGGCCTTAAGTCCCCCATTTTCTTTGGCAATAAAAAGAACCTGGAGTAGATGCCCGATCCAGACTGATCTGGGGGGGATGGGTTCGATGGCTCGTTTCTCTATCAGCTTGGAAATTTCCATTGCTGCTGCTTCCCTTTGTGTGTGGTATGTCCGGGAGGTTTGGGAGGAACCACAAAAGGGATTGAGTATTCTCTGGATATGATCTGAAGCACCCAGTGGTCTGATGTTCCGGACTCCCATGCCGCCAGGTGCAATGACAATTGACCACCAACTGCCTCCACAGTAGAGCAGTCTGGCAACCCCTCAGGGTTGTGTCCAGGGCCTGTCCGAGAATGGTTCTAGAGACCCAAAATTCCTAGAACCCCCTCTGTCTCTGGGGTGGCGTCTATCTTCCCCCCTCTGCCTCTGGGGGAAGAAGAGCCCTGAGTGTCCAGGGAATACTGACACTTCCGGAACCACATCTTCTTTTGCCCTCGCTGATTCTGGGAAAAGGATCTTTGAGGGTTCGAGAAGCGGATCCCAGTGGCAGACAGTGTCTTTCTCACTCTGGACCAAAGTCTCTTTGACAGTCTTACCAAAAAGGGTAGAGCCATCATAAGGGGCACTGGCAAAAGACATCTTGAAAGGTTCCAAAAACTGACATAACCTGAGCCAGGCATTGCATCGCATGGACACGCTGGACCCAGCTGCCCTAGCCGCTCTTTCAGTGCCGTGTGAAAGGAGTCGCATAGACGTATTGGAAACTGCTTTTAAAGTGGCCATCCTCGTGGAGAACGTGTCTCTGTCCTCCTGCGACATGGACTTATGGGGAGACTCAGCCAGTTCCTTGACCAGGTCGCACTGTGGTCTAGTAACGTGGGCCAGGTAGTTCAGCGCCCTGATGGAAAAGGTCACTGATGCATAAACCCGCTTCCCTAAGCGGTCCATCATCCGAAAAGTACAGTTGTGTACACTTACCATAAATGTAGATGTTGAGTGCATTCACTGTTGCAGTCATTACATTTGGGTTATCTGCTTGCAGGTAGCCCTCAGTCGGCCTGATTATCAAAGTCTTGGGTCCTGCGTCGGTTGCGGTCTCATCTTCCATGACATCAGGTAGTCTGGGGTATAAAGCATGCAGCCATTGCATCAGTTTTTCTTGACCCAGATGTCAGGTGCCCCCATAATGGGAAGCAATTATAGCAAAGGTTACACCTCCAACAAAAAGCAAATACACTAGAAAGCATTAAGCATAGTAAACAAGAATAGAGGTATAGTCAATAGAAGTCAGGGGGCTGGAGGGAGGGTAACCAGAACTGTAACAGTGAATACACTCAAACATCTACATTTATGGTAAGTGTACACAACTGTACTATGTTCTTCGTGTTTCACTGTTGCAGTCATTACATTTGGGTAGATTCCCAAAGCTAAGGAAGAGAGGAGGCAATTAGATAGCATTAGGACCAGCTATTAGGCCCTGCAAGACTGCAGTGGCAAAACCAGCTCTGGATTTAGAAAAAATTGGCAAGTGGTAATGCTTGGTGAAGGTATGTACATAACTCCAGGTAGCAGCTTCTAAGATGTCCCTGGTAGGGACACCTCGGAGAAAGGCTGTAGAGGTAGATGCAGCCCTGGTGGAATGAGGTCTTATCCCCTGTGGGGTAGGTTTTCCATGGTGCTTATAGCAGAAATGAATGCACTGGCCTATCCACTTAGAAAGGTTTGCTTTGAAATGGCGTTCCCCTCTGCCCCTGCAGCAAATGCAACCAGCAGCTGTTCAGATTTCCTCAGAGGCTTAGTCCTGTCCAAGTAAAATCTAAGTTGTCTGTGCACGTCCAAGGAGTGCAGAATTCGTTCTTCTTTGTTCTGTAGATTAGAAAAGAAGGTTGGAAAATCAATGGACTGATTAAGGGCCACACTGGATACCACCTTGGGCATAAAGGAAGGGTTGGTCATGAGGGACACCCTGTCCGCATGAAAGATGATGAAAGGCTCCACTGCCATGAGGGCTTGTAATTCAGACACCCTTCTTGATGAAGTGATGGCTAGAAGGAAGGCTGTTTTCCAAGAAAGAAATTTCAACTCTGCATTTGCAGCTGGCTCAAAGGGAGGTAGAGTGAGTTTTTCCAATACAAAGTTAAGGTCCCAGGCTGGAGTAGGAGCTCTCCTTGGTGGTCTTAAGTTTTTGGCCCCTCTGAGGAATTGCTTCAGCAGTGGATGAGAGAAGAGGGGTGGGCTCTGTATTATAATGTACTGAAATGCTGAGGCATGAATTTTGATGGAAGAAAAGGAAAGGCCATTGTGAAGCATCTCAGTTAAGTAAGAAGAATGTGCGGTAAATTGGGCACTGTTGTGCCCACCCCCTGAGTTTGGCTCCAGGAACAGAATCTTTTCCATTTTCAGCATAGGATTTTCTAGTACTAGGCCTTCTTGCCTCCAGAATGACATCCATCACTTGCTTACTGAGGGATGGTAACAGAGAGCTCAGGTAATTAGCCAGGCTGCAAGGTTCAGGGTTTGAAGCTGTGGGTGCAGAATCTGGTCCTCCTGCTGGGACAGCAGGGCAGGGGTCTGAAGCAGGTGCCATAATTCCAGCAGTGACACACTGCGTAAGAAGGGGTACCAGTGTTGGAGTGGCCAGTCTGGTGCAATGAGTATTGTCCTTGGTTTGCCCTGTTTGATCTTTAGTAGCACTTTGGAGAGGAGAGGCAGATGGGGGAAGGTATAAACTGATAGGCTTTTCCAGGTGAAGGAGAGGGTATCCACTTTCCAAGCTTGTCTGTGGGGAATCCTTGTGCAGAATTTGTCCAATTGGTAGTTCTGAGGGGAGGCAAACAGGTCTATCTCTGGGCTCCCCCATTTGTTTCTCAAAATGTTGAATATCTTTGGTTCCAGTTTCCACTCGTGTGGGTCCATGAGATTTCTGCTTAGGTCATCTGCCAGTGTATTTAGCTTGTCCCCCATGCATAGCCTGATGTGTCTGTTGTTAGGGTTTGGGCGGCAAGGGGTAGAGTGAATGGCAGTCCCTTGTTTTGATGGCAGGCCTCTGCCCACCAAAGGAATGCTGTCTTTAGACAAGGGATGATAGGAATCATTGATTCTAGGTCCTGAGAATGTTGACACCATAGGCTTTTTAGATACCATTGCAGCTTCCTCATATGCAGTCTTGCATATGGAATTAGTAGAATGCAAGAGGTCATGAACCCCAGGGCTTGCAGAATTATCCTTGCAGACAGTTGGGAGTTTGTGGCCCGTAGTTTGAAGTAGGCTGTCAAACTTGTTTCGCTGGCGTGAGGTAGGCCATCTGGGAAGTTGTATTCAAGCTTGCTCCCAGGAATACAATTTGTTGACAGGGTACTAGATGTGATTTCTTTTTGTTTATGGTGTACCCCAGAGAAGTTAGTAATTTCTTTACAAATGCCAGATGATTTAATAGTATGGCCTGGCTTTCTGCCTGAATTAGACAATTGTCCAGGTATGGGTATATTTGAATATTTCTTTGCCTGCAAAATGTAATGACTGGAGCTAGGCACTTTGTGAATACCCTGGGTGCAGTAGATAAGCCAAAGGGCAGTGCAGAGAACTGATAGTGCATGTAGCCTGCTCTGAAGCGTAGGTATCTTCTGCAAGATTCCCTTACTGGGATATGCAGGTAGGCTTCCTTTAAATCCAGTGTTGCCAACCAAGCATTTTTGCATAGCATGGGAAGCAGCTGATGAAGAATTAGCATTTTGAATTTTGGGATTACCAAAAAGTTGTTTAGGATAGACAGGTCCAGGATAGGACACCAGGAATTGTATTTTCTGGGTACCAGGAAAAATCTTGAGTAAAAACCTTGCCCACATTCCTCTGCTGGGACAGGCTGAATAGCCCTGATGCATAGAAGAGCAAGAACCTGCTTTTGAGCCCCCTGCCCACTGATTTGGGGGTAGGTCTGGCCAACTGTTTGGGGTTGGTAAGGAGTGGAAGTGGAATCTGTATCCTTGGGAAACTATGTTTAAAACCCATTTGTCTTAGGTAATGAGTTCCCAGTTTTTTGCATGCAAGGCGATCTTTCCCCCTAAAGGAACAGTCAGTTGAGCAGGGCTTGGAAGGTTTAAAGTTAAGTCATTGTGACAGTTTACCATGGGGGGTGTCTTACTACTTCCAGCTTTGGAAGTGGGAGCCCCCCAATGCTTAGGCCTGTGAGTACCCTGAGACTGAAGCCTGGGTGGTCTGCTGGTTCTGGGTTTGGACTGAGAAGGCCTGGAAGAGGCAGGACCAATTCTTAGAAGGCCAGTGCCTACTAAATCTGGGAGGCTGTACTTGTAGGAAATATTTAACAGTTTGCATAGATTTAGCTTTTTCCTCCATCTTTTTAAGTACTACTACTGCTTTGTTACCAAAAACACGATCTTGGTTTAAGGCAGCATCCAGTCTTCTTCTTCTTTCGGCTGCTCCCGTTAGGGGTCGCCACAGCAGATCAACTGTTTCCATTTCTTCCTGTCCTCTGCATTTTGCTCTGTCACTCCAACCACCTGCATGTCCTCTCTCACCACATCCATAAACCTTATCTTAGGCCTCCCTCTTTTCCCGTTACCTGGAAGCTTCATCCTTAGCATCTTTTTCCCAATATACTCTGCATCCTTCCTCAGCACATGTCCAAACCAACGTAATATTGCCTCTGGCTTTGTCTCCAAACCTTCCAACCTGGGCTGAGCCTCTAATATACTTATTCCTAATCCTAACCATCCTCGTCACACCCAGTGCAAATCTTAACATCTTCAACTCTGCCACATCAAGCTCTGACTCCTGCCTTTTTGTCAATGCCACTGCCTTGATGTAATCCCACCTCCACCTTAAACACATCCGTCACTCCCACCGCAGACCTCACCGCTGTCACACTGGCCTCGTACATATACTGTACCACTATTACATATTTCTCTGACACTCCAGACTTCCTCATACAATACCACAACTCTTCGCTAGTCACCCTGTCATATGCTTTCTCTAAATCCACAAAGACACAATGCAACTCCATCTGACCTTCTCTGTACTTCTCCATCAACACTCTCAGAGCAAACATTGCATCTGTAGTGCTCTTTCCTGGCATGAAACCATACTGCTGATTACTAATCATCACCTCCATTCTTAACGTAGCTTCCACTACTCTTTCCCATAACTTCATTATGTGACTGATCAATTTAATCCCTCTGTAGTTACTACAGCTCTGCACAGCACCCTTACTCTTAAAAATCGGTACCAAAACACTTTTTCTCCATTCCTCAGGCATCCTCTCACTTTCCAAGATTTCATTAAACAATCTAGTTAAAACCTCCACTGCCATTTCACCTAAACACCTCCATGCTTCCACAGGTATGTCATCTGGACCAACAGCCTTTCCGTTCTTCATCCTCTTCATAGCTATCCTTACTTCCTCTTTGCTAATCCACTGCACTTCATGATTCAGGGAGCATCCAGTAATTTAGCTTTAACATGATCTGGTAAAGTTTGCTCCTTAAGCCAAGCATGACTTCTAAGTACTGACTCAGTGACAGCAGCCCTGCAAGATGCCTCTAATGAATCAAAACCACACTGCAAAGTATGTTTTCCAACTTGTTCAGCAGAATGCATTAAGTCCTGTAATTCTTCATTTTCAGTACAATCAGGAATCAACATCATTTTCTGTTTAAGCAATCCAATAATATGCTGCTGATACTTAAACATATGAAACTGGCAGTTTAATGCCCTAATGGCCAAAGTTGCAAAAGTATATACCTTCTTACCCCATCTGTCCAGGACCCCGGAATCTCTGTCAGAGGGGGTAGGGTTTTTGGCAGTAGTAGCCTTAATGCCTTTGGGTCCCTGTGAAATGGTCTCAGGATCCGCAGTAGGATTCTTAAAGAGGAACTTGTGAGAGTCAGGTACTCTGTAATACCTGCCAGGTTTTCTGGGAGCCAGAGGTAAAGTGTCAGGGGCCAGGCTAGATTCCAAGAAGGCATCATCTACAACGTCCAGTACAAGAGGGACAGCTAAAGGCCTATGTTGAGGTAGGAGTAAGAATTCCCTAAGCCTCTTTTTGGAGTCAGAGTAATCCTGGCTTTCCTAGCCGAAATGCTCCCTAAGAGTATGCAAAGTTTCACCAAAAGAGGAATCCTCTGGAGGGGAAGCAGAGTGAATGGTGTCCTCTGCATCAGAATCCTCTTAGGTAGATAAGGGCAACTCCTGGTCATCAGAGAAAACAGAAATTTCTGAATCCTGATCAGAAGAATCAGAAGGAAAATCAGTTTTAGGTTTCTTAAAGGAAGAAGGGTGGCTTCCCCTGATTAGAATAATAAGGTCTTCAGCCATTCTTATCATTTGCTTTTTAGGCA
The DNA here is from genome assembly GCF_019279795.1 of Protopterus annectens. Lineage (NCBI taxonomy): Eukaryota > Metazoa > Chordata > Ceratodontiformes > Protopteridae > Protopterus > Protopterus annectens. Next base: position 1,220,194,368 of record NC_056725.1, read on the forward strand.
TAGGGGCCTGACCATGCAATCTGGACGTTGGTTTTCTAGGCATGGATCGAGTTTAAGGCCTTGAAGAAGAAGATGGCATTGGTTTAATATGCAAGTCAGTAGGTCTGAATACACCCTCAGAAGCCGGTGCCTGCACAGCGGCTCTGGACCCATCCAAAGTAGAGACATCCGCAGGTTCCACAGTCGAAGAAGCCTCTCACGGCATACCGGACACTGAATGGGTCTCAGTAGATGCCTGTGAATCTGAAGTAGCGGGTATCAGGGGCTGCAAAAGTGCCTCACTGAGTACCGATGAAATGGCGAATAGCTTTGCAGAAGCGTCGTCGGCAGCTTTGGACCTATGCGGTCTGTCTCTGTCTTTATGTTTGCGGAATGTCGGTAGTCGGATGGCTTACCAAAACTATTTTTGGATAACTGAACCGAGTACCAAAACATTTAGATGCGAAAATGAACTGCCGACGAATAGTTCGAGGTTTGAATAAGGCACAAAACCGACAGCGAGGGACGTCGTGGTCTGGGCCTAAGCAAGGAATGCAGTATGAATGAAAATCTTTATGAGGTATTTGCTTTCCACAAGAAATACAATTGTCAACTTTTACTGACATCGGATTAGAGCAAGAAAAAGGATCCCCAACAGGGTACTTAGCTTAGTTGAAGACTTCGGATCTGAAACTCAAAAACGAAAATTTCAGGAGTTGGTTGACCGGCACTTACAAACTGCTTCTGCTTCGGGCACCGCATAGCAAGAAAGACTGATGTAATGGCATCAGCTGCATGCTTTATACCCCTGACTACCTGACGTCATGGAAGATGAGACAGCAACCGATGCAGGACCCAAGACTTTGATAATCAGGCCGACTGAGGGCTACCTGCAAGCAGATAACCCAAATGTAATGACTGCAACAGTGAAACATGAAGAACATCTCTCAGTCAAGGGGATGAACCGAGGACCTCTCTTGGGCTAGCTCCTTTTTATTGGCTGCTGATACCACCATAGCGTCTACAGGGGAGCCTTTGTTCCACGTGGTCTATCTGAGGGTGGACTCAAGATTTTGTCTGGATGTTTCTGATTGGTCCCACAGTGTCCTGCTCCTTCCAGGCCCACGAGGTCGAAAGCCTCAAGGAACACGGATTTGTCAGACGAAGGTTTAGGGGCGGACCAACCTCCCCAATGGTGTAGGATTTCCATGATGTCTCCAAAGCAGACATCCTTGGCAGGTGATTTGGGGGAGCCTTCCCCATCATCCAAATCCGTGTCCTCGGTGAGGGACTTGGGGGAGTCCAAGTGCCTCCTCTTACACGTATGCTTGCAAGGCATGTCTCCGGTGGGCTCTCAGGGGGGAACTCGCAAGCCACTTGTTCCTCAGGGGGAACCGCCTGGGGCTCCTCGAGCACAGGCTGTCCCTCTGGTAAAATGATGGGATTCATAGACAAAGCAGAGGGAGTTGGGGCGGAGTCCGAGGAAAAAGTCAAGGGTCTTGATCCAGTGGAGAGAAAGTACAGTTTTGTACCTACCATAAATGTAGATGTTCGAGTGTTCACACTGCTGCAGTCATCACACTTGGGTTATCCTGTCATCGTTGCTGTCGCTTCTTCCCTGACGTCAGTGCGCCAGGGGTATATAAGAGGCATCCAACGCCATTTTCTTCAGTTTTTCTTGCCCCAGATGTCAGGTGCCCCCAAGTAGGTAGGCAATACATATTGCTAATAAAACATGTAAAAGGAATAAAAGGAATACCTTCAGTTACAAGCAAATACACCACAAAGTTTGTACAGGATAGAAAAGGTATAGAAAAGTTCAGCTAGGTCAGAGGGGATGGAGGGAGAGTAACCTGGACTGCAGCAGTGTGAACACTCGAACATCTACATTTATGGTAGGTACAAAAAGTACAGTTTTGTACCTACCATAAATGTAGATGTTCGAGTGCTAATACAGCTGCAGTAATCACAGATGGGTTTTCAGCCGTCAGGCGGTCCCTCGGTCGGCCGAATTCCAAAGTCTTGGTCCGTCGTCGCTTACTCTTCTGACGTCAGTAAGGACAGAGTATATAAGACACAGCCGACGCCATGTTCTTCAGTCTTTCTTGCCCCAGATGTCAGGTGCCCCCAAAAGGAAGGCAATACATAAATAAGGCTTATCTACATATGCAGGCAATGCAATGTAATGCAAAATCAGTGTAAGCAAGCAAATAAAACATAGCAGGATAACCCAGTCAGGTGGTATGAAGAGGTTGTTAGGCCCCATGCCTTTACCAAGTGGGGAAGGAGAGAGGGAAACCTGTACTGCAGCTGTATTAGCACTCGAACATCTACATTTATGGTAGGTACAAAACTGTACTATGTTCATCGTGCATACAGCTGCAGTAATCAGAGATGGGTAGAGTCCCAAAGCTATGCATAGGGTGGTAGGTACTATGAGGAACTGGGTTGAGCCAGAATACCCTGCAAAACAGCAGTGGCAAAGCCTGCTCTTGTTCTGGAGTATAAGGGTAGGTGGTAGTGTTTTGTGAAGGTATGTACAGAACTCCAAGTGGCTGCCTCCAAAATATCCTTAGTAGGAACGCCTCTGAGGAAGGCTGTAGAGGTGGCTGTGGCCCTGGTGGAGTGAGATCTGATACCAGTAGGGACAGATTTCCCATGATAGGAATAACAAAACCGTATGTAGTGGCCAATCCACTTGGAAATGGTCTGTTTGGTAACTGGTTTCCCTTGAGCCCTTACGGCATAGGACACAAAAAGTTGTTCTGATTTCCTGAAGGACTTTGTTCTGTCCAAATAACGTAGCTGCCTATGGATGTCTAAAGTGTGAAGCAGCCTCTCCCCTTTGTTTTGAGGGTTAGGATAAAAGGTAGGTAGGTGTATGGCTTGATTTAAGGCTACCCTGGATACCACTTTTGGCATAAAAGATGGGTTGGTACGAAGGGAAACCCTGTCCTGATGGAAGATGAGGAAGGGCTGCACCGCCATGAGGGCCTGTAGTTCAGAAACCCTACGAGCTGAAGCGATGGCCAGAAGGAAAGCTGTTTTCCAGGACAAATGTTGCAGATCTGTTGAGGCAGCAGGTTCAAAGGGAGGCAATGTTAATTTTTCTAGTATGTAATTAAGGTCCCAGGCTGGTATTGGTTGCTTCCTTGGAGGTCTTATATTCTTACCCCCTCTGAGGAACTGTCGTAAGAGTGGGTGAGAGAATAAATGAGGATCCGTGTTGAATTCTGCAGAAATGGCTGAGGCATGTATTTTTATGGAAGAAAATGAAAGTCCACTGTTCAGCAGTTCAGCTAGGTACTGTAAAACCTGAGGCAAGTTCAATTTTCTAGGGTCCTGGCCTCTTTTCTCATTCCAACAGCAAAACCGCTTCCATTTTGCAGAGTAAGCTTTTCTAGTAGATGGTCTTCTGGCCTCCAAAATGACATCCTGCACCTCCTTGGAGAGTAGGGACTGTTGTGGTGTCAAGGAATTTTCCATGCAGCGAGGTTGAGTGTTTTCAGCTGACTGTGAAGAGTTTTGTAGCTGTTCTGAGTCAGTAGGAGAGGCATTAGAGGCAGGGACCAGGGAGGAGTATGTGTTAGGCTCCTCAGGAGTGGATACCAGTGTTGCATTGGCCAATCTGGAGCAATCAGTATCATCCTTGGTTTGTCTGTTCTTGCTTTCAAAAGCACCTTGGGCAGAAAGGGCAGAGGTGGGAATGCATAAACTGTCCATGCTGTCCAACTGAATGAAAGGGCGTCCACTTTCCAGGCCTTTGGATGAAAGGTCCTTGAACAAAACTTTTTCAGTTGATGGTTCCCGTGGGAGGCAAAAAGATCTATGTCTGGCCTCCCCCACGCTTGGATTATCTCTGTAAACACCTGAGGATGTAACTTCCATTCATGTGGATCTGTCATATTTCTGCTTAGAGTGTCTGCCAGTGTGTTTTCCAGTCCTGGCAAGTACTGTGCTTGAAGTTCGATTTGTCTTTCCAGAGCCAAGTTCCAAAGAGTCATGGCTAGTCTGCACAAGGGGTATGAATGTGTTCCTCCTTGTTTGTTTATGTACCACATTACTGTGGTGTTGTCTGTTCTTATCAGTAATTGTCCTGGATGCAGGAAGTCCTTGAAAGCTGTAATTGCATTTATCACTGCTAGCATTTCTTTTTGATTGATGTGAAGGTACTTTTCCTTTTGGGACCATCTGCCCTGAATGCACCTGTCCTTCATGTGCGCCCCCCAGGCGTAATCTGAGGCGTCTGTGGTTATGACTTGTTTTGCTTGAGGCTTGCAGAATGGAAGGCCTGCGTTTACTTGACATGCTTGGGCCCACCATAGAAATTCCTTTTGCAAACATGGAATTATTGGTATAATTGCTTCCAAACTGTGACTGTGTTGAGACCATAGATTTTTTAGGTACCATTGAAGTTTCCTCATATGCAGCTTTGCACATGGGATTAGAAGAATGCAAGATGCCATGAATCCCAGAGCCTGCAGGATTTTCCTTGCAGTAAGCCTGGTACTTTTTGCTAGTGTTTTGAAGTACTGAGATAGTTGCCCTTGTTTTTCTGGCGTAAGATATGCCATCTGGGTGTTTGTGTCCAAGTTGGCACCCAGGAAGGTTATTTTCTGAGATGGTGTTAGTCTTGATTTCTCCTTGTTGATGGTATATCCCAGAGAAAGCAGTAACAGTGTCACATAAGCCAGATGTTCCAGTAGTATGCGTTTGCTGTCCGCTTGGATCAGGGAGTCGTCCAGATAAGGGTAAATTTGTATCCCTTGAGGTCTGCAGTAGGCAATCACTGATGCCAGGCACTTTGTGAATACTCTGGGCGCAGTAGATAAGCCAAAGGGCAATGCAGAGAATTGATAGTGGATTGAACCTGCAAGAAATCTGAGGTATCTTCTGCAGCTTTGTCTGATTGGGACATGCAGGTATGCCTCCTTGAGGTCCAATGTTACCAGCCAAAACTCCTTGCCCAGCATGGGAAGAAGTTGCTGTAATGTGAGCATCTTGAATTTTGGCAGTAGGAATGTGTTTAGGATGGATAAGTCCAAAATGGGTCTCCAGTCGGTTCCCTTTCTTGGTACCAGAAAAAGTCTTGAATAAAACCTTGACCTTGTTGGAGTGTAGGTACCTTTTGTATAGCTCTCATGTTTAGGAGCTTTGAAATTTGCAGTTGTGCCTCTGCCCTTTGATTTTGTGGCAGGTTTGGCATGCCTCTCATTTTGGAAGAGTGTGAAATTGAAATTTGTAGCCTCTGTTTATAATGTCCAGTATCCATTTGCCTGTTGTGACAATATGCCAATTGCTTGCAAATAATGCTAGTTTCCTCCCAAAGGTGCTGTCAGCTGAGACTTGCTTGGCATGGAAATGAGGGAGTCATTGGGTTTGCTTCCTGTATTGTTGTGCACTGTCTTCACCACCTCTTGGTGCTGGAGATTGCCATTGTCTGCCTCTATATGATCCTTGTGATTGCCCTCTGCCCCTTGTCGTCTGTATCTGCCTCTTTGGGGCTTGTCAGTGGCTGGAAAGGACCAGTTTTTGAAGGCCAATTTCTGCTAAAACGTGGTGGTTGGACCTGTAAGAAAGCCTTGACAGTTTGCATAGATTTGGCTTTTTCTTCCATTTTCCGTAGTATCTCCTCAGCATTAGTACCAAATAGTACATCCTTTTGTAAAGGAGCATCAAGAAGTTTAGCTTTCACATGATCAGGTAAATTTTGTTCCCTAAGCCAGGCATGCCTGCGAATGACTGATCCTGTGGCAGCCGCTCTACTGGACGCCTCTAGGGCATCATAACCACATTGTAAGGTGTGTTTACCCACTTGCTCCGCACTATGCATCATATCCTGTAACTCTTTTAAATCTGGTTGTTCAGGTTGAGACATTTTGTTCCTTAATTGTGATAACAGGTACTGTTGATATTTAATCATATGAAACTGACAGTTTAAAGCCTCATGGCTAGGGTGGCCGAGGTATATACCTTTTTACCCCACCTTTCTAGAGATCTGGATTCCCTTTCTGCAGGGAGTGGATTCTTGGCAGTGGAGGCCTTTAATCCCTTGGGGCCTTGTGAAATGGTTTCAGGGTCAGCATTATGGCCTTTGTAGAGAAATTGGTGAGAGCTGGGTACTCTGTAATACCTATCAGGTTTTACTGGTGCAGGAGGCAGAGAATCAGGGTTAAGGCAAGCCTCGAATAGACATCATCCAGTACATCCAAAACAGGGGTATAGCCAGAGGTCTGTGCTGAGGTAACCAAAGAAATTCCCTAAGTCTTTTCTTGGAATCTGAAAAGTCTTGGCCTTCCCAATGGAAGTGTTCCCTCAAAGTGTGCAAGGTTTCCCCAAAAGAAAAATCCTCAGGAGGGATACAGAAGGAATGGACTGTTCTGCATCCGAATCCTCAAAAGGGGAGTAAGAGTGTTCCTCTGCATCAGAATGTTCTGATAAAATGGATCCCTGATCAGAAGAGGGAGATTCTTCCTCCACTCTGGGTCTCTTGTCAGGAGGGGCTGAGAACCTCTGATAAGAGTAATTAAATCCTCAGCCATTTTAAGCATCTGTTTCTTAGGCATGGGTCCAGGAGATGGGCCCTGTGCAACAGGCCTCGTGGGATGCCTGGATGCTTTGGATTTAGTAAAGCCTTTATTGAAAAGAAGATGAGGGCCTAAATACACCATGGGTGGAGGTGGACCTGTCCACATTAGTAGGCTCGACATTAGCAGGGGCTTCGTTGTAGTCTGGGAAAGGACCGAGGACCCAGCGGTCTCGGTACAGAGAACACCGCCAAAGGAGTGTCGCCGGTAGTCAGGGACCGCAAAGGCGCCTCGCTGAGAACCGGACCACGTGTAGCCTGTTTTGGCATGGTGTCGGCGGGGACCGCTGGTCTCGCGTGTCGGTCCTTTTCCTTGCGTTTTGGACAAAACGGTAGTCGGAGTGTCCGGCGACATCTTATAATCAAAAGCTTTACCAAAGTAGTGTTGGGCGAACTCTGCCCGACGCTTGATAGTGCGTTTATTGAAGGTAGCGCAAAAGCGACAGCCCGAGACGTCGTGGTCTGGGCCCAAACAAGGTATGCAACGGGAATGGAAATCCTTATGCGGTATTTGCTTCCCACAAGAAATACAATTATTAACTTTTTCTGACATCGGTCTGAGGCAAGAAAAGTTTCTAACGGGTACTTAGCTTTAAAGAAGACTTCGGTTCCAATTTTTTTTCGTACTTCAGGAGCTGGCCGACCGGCACTTGTGAACTGCTTCTGCTTCGGGCACCGTGCGGCAAAAAAGACTGAAGAACATGGCATCGGCTGTGTCTTATATACTCTGGCCTTACTGACGTCAGAAGAGTAAGCGACGACAACCGACGCCGGACCAAGACTTTGGAATTCGGCCGACCGAGGGACCGCCTGACGGCTGAAAACCCATCTGTGATTACTGCAGCTGTATGCACGATGAACATCTGTACTGTGTTCATCATGTTACACTGCTGCAGTCATCACACTTGGGTTGAATCCCAAAGCTAAGGATGGGTGGTGGAACTAAACAGGGTTTGGAGAGGCTAGTAGGCCCTGCAGAACTGCAGTGGCAAAGCCAGCTCTGGTTTTAGTGTATAGAGGTAAGTGAAGGTGTGCACTGAACTCCAAGTTGCAGCCTCCAAAATATCCTTGGTTGGTACCCCTCGGAGGACGGCTGTTGATGTTGCTGTAGCCCTGGTGGAATGGGGCCTAATGTTACCAGGTACAGATTTCCCATGGTGTGTGTAGCAGAAATGGATACAATGTCATATCCATTTTGAAATGGTCTGTTTTGAGATAGCCTTTCCTTGTGATCCTGCAGCATAGGATACAAAGAGCTGGTCAGATTTTCTGAAAGCCTTAGTTTTATCCAAATAGTAACGTAATTGCCTGTGAATGTCCAAAGAGTATAGGAGCCTTTCCCCTTTGATCTGGGGGTTTGGATAAAAGGTGGGCAAATGAATGGTTTGGTTTAGGGCCATACTGGATACCACCTTTGGCATAAAGGAAGGGTTAGTTCGTAAAGCGACTCTGTCTTGATGAAAAATGATGAAAGGCTCCACTGCCATTAGGGCCTGTAGCTCTGAGACTCTCCGTGCTGAAGTTATTGCTAGCAGCAGGGCAGTTTTCCATGATAGAAACTGTAGATCAGCTGTAAAAGCTGGTTCAAAGGGCGGTAGTGTAAGTTTTTCCAAAACAAAATTGAGATCCCAAGTTGGTGTTGGTGCTCTCCGGGGCGGTCTTATGTTCTTAGCCCCTCTGAGGAACTGTCTTAGTAATGGCTGTGAAAATATAGGAGGATCCGTGTTGTATTGAGCTGAAATAGCTGAGGCGTGGATCTTAAGAGATGAAAAGGAAAGTCCTTTGTGCAACATCTCAGTTAAATATTGAAGAATCTGAGGAATATTTAGGACAAGGGGATTTTGGCCTTTAGCCTGGTTCCAGGCGCAGAAACTTTTCCATTTGTCTGAATAGGCTTTCCTGGTGCTGGGCCTCCTGGCCTCCAGAATGACATCCATCACAGCTTTAGAGAGAAGTGTTGACTGGTTGTTTAGGTAATTTGCCATGCAGCCAGATTTAAAGTCTTGAGCTAGCTGTGTAGAATCTGATTGTTTTGCTGAGTGAGCAGGTGAGGAATTGGAGGTAAAATCCATGGTGTGCCTTGAGCCATGTTCCTTAGTATTGGATACCAGTATTGGCGTGGCCAGTCTGGAGCAATGAGTATCATTTGTGGCCTCTCTAATCTGGCTTTCAGCGGCACCTTTGCCAGAAGAGGCAGTGGAGGAAAGGCATACACTGTCAATGTTTTCCAACTGAATGAGAGGGTGTCCACTTTCCAAGCTAGTGTGTGGTATGTCCTTGTGCAGAATTTCCGTAGTTGGTAGTTTTGGGGGGAAGCAAACAGATCTATGTCTGGGCTCCCCCATTTTTGAGTTATCATTGTAAATACTTGTGGATCTAGTTTCCACTCGTGAGGATCTAGGATGTTTCTGCTTAGATCGTCTGCCAATGTGTTTTTCTTTCCTGGCAGGAATTGTGCTTGTAGTTGAACTTGGTAGGTCAGTGCTGTGTTCCACAAAGTCATTGCTTGCCTGCATAGGGGGTAGGAATGTGTGCCCCCTTGCTGGTTTTTGTACCACATTCACTGTGGTGTTGTCCGTCTTTATTAGGAGTTGTCCTGATTATAGGAGGTCCTTGAAAGCTGTTAGGGCATTTTGTACAGCTAGCATCTCTTTTTGATTGATATGTAGATGCCTTTGATCTGCAGACCATTTGCCCTGAATACAGTGTCCTGCCATGTGTGCTCCCCAGGCATAATCCGATGCATCTGTTGTTATAGTTTGTCTGGCTGTGGGTAAGGTAAAAGGCTGACCCTTGTTGAGGTGACATGCCTGAGCCCACCATAGAAACTCCTGTTAAAGGCAGGGAATGAGTGGAATTACTGTTTCCAAGCTGTGGCTGTGTTGAGTCCTTACGCTTTTCAGGTACCATTGTAATTTCCTCATATGCAGTTTTGCAAATGGTATTAGTAGAATGCAAGATGCCATGAATCCCAAGGCCTGCAGAATTTTTCTTGCAGGGAGTTGGGTCTTTGTTGCCATCACTTTGAAGTATTGAGTCAGTTGTCCTTGCTTGTCTGGCGTGAGATAAGCCATCTGGGCCGTTGTATTTAAGCTGGCACCCAGGAATATTATGTCTTGTGAGAGCACTAGTTTTGACTTCTTTTCGTTTACTGTGTACCCTAGGCAACTTAATAGGTTTTTGACAAACGCCAGATGCTTTAAAAGAATGTCCTCGCTTTCTGCTTGAATAAGGCAGTCGTCCAGGTATGGATATATTTGAATTCCACTTTGTCTGCAGTATGCAATTACTGGTGCCAGGCATTTAGGGCAGTGCAGAGAATTGGTAATGGGTTGAACCTGCTATAAATCGGAGGTATCTTCTGCAATTTTGTCTGATAGGGACATGCAGGTATGCCTCCTTGAGGTCCAATGTTACTAGCCAAGCCTTCTTGCCCAGCATGGGAAGAAGTTGCTGTAGTGTTAGCATCTTGAATTTGGGTACTTCCAGATATGTGTTTAGAATTGAGAGGTCCAGAATGGGTCTCCAGGCTTTGTCCTTTCGGGGAACTAGAAAGAGTCTTGAGTAAAATCCTTGTCCTTGCTCCTGTGTAGAAACCTGTTGAATGGCTCTCATGTCCATGAGAGCTGAAATTTGCTTTTGAGCCTCTGCCCATTGATTTGGTGGCAGGTTTGGCATTCCTTTTATCCTTGGTAAAGTGTGAAAGTGGAATCTGTATCCTTGAGATACAATATTTAGGACCCATTTGTCTTTTGTGATGATGTGCCAGTTGTCTGCAAAAAGTGCTAGTTTTCCTCCCAAGGGAGCTGCCAAGAGGGATTTGCTTGGCTGTCTAAGGTATAAGTCATTGCGTTTGTCTTCTGATAGTTTGAGACCCGTCTTCTCCTCCTTTTTGGGTTGTGGCACCCCATTGTCGAGGCTGGTAAGAGCCTTGTAACTGACCTCTGCCCTTGGGCGTCTGTATTTGCCCCTCTGTGGTCTGGCAGAAGTTGGAAAGGACCAGTTTTTGGTTGGCCAATTTCTGCTGAAACGAGGGGGTTGAACCTGTAAAAAAATCCTTAACCATCTGCATAGATTTTGCCTTATCCTCCATTTTCTTTAAAACCTCTTCTGCTTTTACACCAAATAAAACATGCTGCTGTAAAGGTGCATCCAATAACTTTGCTTTAACATGATCAGGTAAAGTTTGTTCTTTTAACCAAGCATGCCTACGTATGACAGACCATGTTACTGCTGCTCTACAAGAAGCTTCCAATGAATCAAATCCACACTGCAAAGTATATTTTCCCACTTGTTCAGCTGCATGCAACAAATCTTGCATTTCCTTGTAATCAAGCTGTTCTGTATGTGTGATCATTTTTTGTTTTAATTGAGACATCAAATATTGTTGATATTTCAGCATGTGAAACTGGCAATTTAAGGCCCTCATAGCTAGAGTAGCTGAGGTATATACTTTCTTTCCCCATCTGTCTAATGCTCTAGAATCCCTTTCAGAGGGTACAGGATTTTTAGCAATAGAGGCCTTAACCCCTTTGGGACCCTGGGAAATGGTTTCTGGGTCAGCAACAGGGCTTTTATATAGGAATTTGTGTGAGTCAGGGACTCTGTAGTATTTGGCTGGTGCAGGAGGTAGTGAATCTCGGTTAAGGCTAGATTCTGAATAAACATCATCCACAATGTCTAACACGGGTGGAACAGCAAGTGGTCTGTGCTGGGGTAGTAAAAGGAACTCTCTGAGCCTTTTCTTAGAATCAGAGTAATCCTGGCCTTCCCAGTGGAAATGTTCCCTCATGGTATGTAAAATTTCCCCAAAAGAGTAGTCTTCTGGGGGAGATGCTGAAGGGATAGACTCTTCAGCATCAGAGTCTTCATAAGGGGGAAAAGAATATTCCTGTTCCTCAGAAGAATCTGAGGAAATTGAAACCTGGTCAGAGGAAGCGTAGTCCTCCTCCTGTCTTGGCCTTTTATCAGGAGGGGGATGGGAACCCCTGATTAGGGTAATTAAATCTTCAGCCATCTTAAGCATCTGTTTCTTAGGCATGGGGCCTTGTACTGGAGACTGCTGTACAGTCTTCTTTGTTTTTAAAGGGGTTTTCAGCTTTGCATAGGATTTAATAGTGAGTGTAGTCAGTCTGAAGACACCTTCTGCAACTGAAGGCATTTCAACTGCACCGGAATCTCCTTCAGCCATGGAGTCGGAAGGGCCTAAAGGTAAAGGTTGTGGAGGCCTAGCAACCTCTGCTTGGGAATTGGATGCCGCCTGGGGTTCTAAATCAGCGGTAGTCAGGGGCTGCGTAGGCGCCTCACTGAAAACCGGAGAACCGGCGACTGGCCTAGCAGAGGCCTCGGAGTCTGGTTTGAGTCTCGGCTGCCTGTCCTTATCTTTGCGTTTTTTATGCATTCCGGTCGTCGGTTGCTCCAACGGCATGGTATAATTAAATTTCCTACCAAAATAATGTCGGGCGAAATCAAACCGACGTTTACTAGTTTGTTTGTTAAACTTAGCACAAAATCGACAACCTGTGACGTTGTGGTCTGGGCCTGGCCAAGGAATACAATAAGAATGAAAGTCCTTATGAGGTATTTGCTTCCCACAAGAAATGCAATTGTTAACTTTTTCTGACATCGGACTGAGGCAAGAAAAGGCTCCCCAAAGGGGTACTTAGCTTTATTGAAGACTTCGGTCTCAAATTCGATTTGAAAATCTCAGGAGTTGGCCGACCGGCACTTGCGAACTGCTTCTGCTTCAGGCACCGCGCGGCAAGAAAGACTGAAGAAAATGACATCGGATGCCTCTTATATACCCCTGGCGCACTGACGTCAGGGAAGAAGCGACAACAGCCGACGCCGGACCAAGACTTTGGAACTCTGGCCGACTGCGGGACCACCTGACGGCAGGATAACCCAAGTGTGATGACTGCAGCAGTGTAACACGATGAACATCCCTTTCTACCACATCGAACACCAAGGGAGAACGAGCCTCCTGGGCCACCATTAAGGAAACCGCTCTCCCTGGATCAGACGCGAGAATCGGAGCTGGGCCCGAAGAGGACGAAGCTCCGAGGGGGGGGGAACTTGGCCTGACAATGTTGGAGCTGATGGAAAAAGTTCTGCTCCCTCAGATCTAACACCCAGGCTCCGGCTCCGAGAGCCACTCAGATCCGAACTGGTCAGATTTGACACTCCAGGCAGCTGCCGGTGTAGAGGAGACTGGTACCATCAGTGCCAAGCCCCTGACTAAGGCCATCCTCAAATCCAAGTACCACGAACCCGGTGGACGGATCGGAGAAGGACAAATCGGTTTGAAGAAAGGAAGCGAGCTCCCACCTCCAGACGGAGAGGGGGCTGAGCAAAACTCCCACCTGGATCTGAGTACAAATGAACCTCATGAATTTATCCATGTCGACTTCAGATAAGCTTCGGATGGATCTCGATGAGGCCACGGACTCCGACCTGGCGGGTCGAGGAACCAAGGCCCTAGATGGTGGTCGTGGCTCCTCCGGCTCCGTGGAAAATCTCGGAGATCGGAGCCGAGGGGAGTCATGGATCCTAGCCTGACTTTTGGTGGGAGTAGAAGCAGAAAGGTCCGGGTACCTCTTACGTTTTTCTGGCCTGTGCTCTATCTCCTTCTCCTGCCTCTTCTGCCCTCCACTTCCACAGGCTTAGAAACGAGAGGTTGAGTCCCAGCCTGGGAGGGAGGAGAAGCAAGGATAAGAGAGGAAGGAAAGGCGGCCACAGCAGCCGATGTGACCGAAGCAGTGGAAGAGGCAGCCACCTCAGTAGTGGGTAGAAGGCCTTTCAGGGCCAACTTAGCCTATCTATCCTTAACAGTGCGCAGGTTAAAACCCATGCAAATGGTACAGTCTGTACTCAAATGTGCTACACCCAAGCACATAACGCAAAGAGTGTGGCCATTGGCTGGTGACAATTTGTGGCCAGACTCAGTGCACCTCTTGAACACAGGCTTGGAGTCAGCCATGTCTCTGCAGAAGAAAACAGCACACACAATAGAAGGAAAAAGAGAAAAAACAACTTATTTCCTACTCAGACCCACTAACCACTCAAAGGCACACAGAACACTGAGGGGGGAGGGGGAGCAACACACACTAACTGACTAACACTGAAAAACTACAGAAAAAAACCAACACATGAGTCACCAACGAGGGGAGAAGGAGAGAGAACCTATACTAATCAGCTAACACTCAAAACAACTATGAAAAAACTGCTTACTGAACAAATAACCCAACTCACTAACTTGGAGCTCAGGATCACGATGCTTCAAACAAGCCGCGGCAAGCGAGATCTAGGGGTTGGAAGGTAGTGGAGGTGTATTATGGGTAAGGGGAGGAGCTTGGAGCAGATGCTAGTGAACTTGCCAGCTCGGATCCAATATGGATCCGGTACCCACAGGTTGAAGACCAAATGAAGTAAAATACTTCAGATATAATAATTAATGTCCCCACTCTGGCATAAAGAACATAAAAAAATAAGAGGGGGAGGGTGGCTACTGCAGCAATGATCAAACAAACATCTACTGTTATGGTGAGTTTACTTACTCATCTTCATAATGTTCTTCATACTGATCACTGCTGAAGTAGTCAAAGCTATATAGGTAGATTACCATAACTTAACATAACTAGGAGTAGGAGGAGGAGGAGGAAAGGTCAGGGCCCAGAAGCCTCTGAAGAATGATTCTAGCAAATGCTGTCTCAGAACTGGAGAAGGAAACTAGTGTGTAATGCTTTGTAACATTGTGCACAGAGGACAAAGTTGTTGTTTCTAGAATCCAACTCATTCCAAAAAGTCACAGATGAAGCCAAGTTCCTGGAAGAATCAGCTTTGATCCTGCTTGGGATAGCTTTGTTGTGGAGGGTGTAACAAAAGATATTAATATGAGACAACCACTTGTAAATAGTGCTTTGATACAGACTGTCCTCCTTTTTAATTACCATCACAAGATATGAATAACTGATTAGAAGTTCTTAAAGATTTTGTTCTGCTAAGATAGTACCAGAGTTATCTGTATACACCCAAGGTATGGAGTAGCCTTTCTCCCTCATTTTTAGGTTCTGGAAAAGACAGCGAGATAATTAGTCTTAAGGTAAACTGGAATACTACATTAAGCATAAATGAAGAAACAGTTTTTAAAGAAACATTATCTTTGTGGAAAATTAAATAAGGTTGACCCATTAAAAGAGCTTGCAACTCTGATAATCATTTTGCGGAGGTCACAGCAATAAGTAAGGCTATTTTCCATGTCAAGAACATCAAGTTAGCCTGATAAGCTGGTTTTAATGGAACAAGTTAGTTTTTTTCAACACAAAATTAATACTCCAAGGAGGGGTTACCTGTTTTCTATGAGGCTTCATATGCAACACCCCTTTCGAAAACCTTTTCACATGAGACTATACTGAAAGAGGGAGATCCATGGGCAAACATACTGGAATGGCCAACAAATGAACATTGACTTAGAAGAGAAACAACATTCTGACAGGAAAGAATGTACACTGCCTGAAGGGTTAGTTGATATTGAGTAGCCAAATCACAACCCTTGAGAGCCAACCAGCACAGGAGCTATGACTTGGTCCCCCCTGCTTGCTGATATACCAAAAAACTGTGGTGTTGTCTGTGAATCACTTTAAGGGACCTGGTTGAAAGGTTTTCAGGGCAAACATGAGAGCTGTCATCTCATTTATGTTTATGTGTTTCTTCATTTGTGAAGGAGACCAATGCCTTGAACCTTCTACGAGGCAAAGAATGCTCCCATCCCACATCTGAAGAGTCCATGAACAACTCCTGTGATGAAAGATGGGTTATAAGGGAAGCCCTGGATTCATGAAAACCTGTTGAATCCACTACTCCAATTCCTTTTTCAAGCAGGGAAGGAGAGGACTCTCAAAATCTAGTGGATGAGCATGTTGCATCCAGACTCATCCGAGATACCACTAGAGTTTCTACATATGAAATCTGGCTAGAGGTAACATGGGAATAGTGGATGCCATGAAGCCCAGTAGGGGGAGGAAGTCCCTGACTGTCAGGGACTGGAGAGGAATGATAGCCTGAAAGTAAGTGGTTAGAGGTAAGGAAGCCAACGTATTGTGTCTGATTTAATTCTGCACCCTAGGAAGACATGGCCTTGTGAAGGAATGAGAAAGATTTTTGGAAATTTACAGTGAATCCTAGTGTTTCCAGAATAGGCACTGTGAAATGAAGATTTGGAAAAAGTATGTTTGGATAACGAGCCTGGAGAAGGAGGTCATCCATGTAAGGAAACATTTGAATACCACTGAGTCTGAAAAAGACAATAACAGGAGCTAAGCATTTTGTGAAGACCCTTGGTGCCATAGACAGATCAAAACGCATGGCAGAAAATTGAAAATGTGAGGAAGCAATAGTAAAAGTATAGAAATTTCCTGTAAAGAGGATGAATAGCGATGTGAAGCTAGGCATCATTAAATTTCCAGGGACCCTATAAAGGCCTGTGGAAGAATGACAGGAAGCAGAGTGCTTAAGGAAAGCATGCAAAAGGTAGAAACATTTAAAAAAGTATTTAGATGTGACAGATCTAGAATGGGTCTCCAAGGACCATCTATTCTGGGGACTAGGAGCATTCTTGAATAGAATCCCTTTCCTGCTTGGGAAGGTTTAACTTCTTGAATGGTACCCTGAGAAACCAAGGTGTGAATCACCTGAGAAAAGAATACCAACTGATCTTTTTGGGGTTTTGGAATACTCCTGAAGGAAGGGAAGAGTCTTCCATACCATGAAGTATCCTCTCAGGATTATAGAAAGGACCCAGGAGTCTTGGGTGATCTGTTTCCAAGAAGGGAGGGGCAAGGAAAGAAGGATAGAGGGGTCTGACTGCAAAGAGGTTGCTAGTCACAAACTACCTTACTTGCACGGAAAGGGCTGTTTCTGAGCAACAGGAGTAGTAGAAGAAGACTTGGCCGAATAAGGCTTTCTGGCGCCTCTTTTACTCTTAGGAGAAGGATGTCTGGATAGCTTCCTTATACATGGAGTTTTAGAAAGACAGTTCTTTTGAAATTTTGGAACTGGTGACACAAAAATGTTTAACGTCCTGAAGCTCCTTGCACTTTTCTTGCAAGGACACAAAGAGTTCTGCAGCCACAGATCTAAACAAAGCCTTGGAATCTAGTGGACCATCCATAACTTTAGCCGTGATATCATCTGGTAGTGGCTGGAGTCTCAGCCAAGAGTACCTCTGAAGGACAGAGCCAGAATCAGCAGTTTTGGCAAATGCTTCCACTGCATCATAGCTGCATTTAATAGAATGACATGTCACTTGAGCAGAGGAACCTAAAATGGAAGAAAGCTGAGATTTCGTGTTAGAGTCTGAAAGCTCTGAAATGAGCTTAAAGGCTTGAGAAAGGAGAGCTAAGGAATATTTGGCCATATGCATCTGGTAGTTTATGACCCTATAGGCAAGTGTGGCTGAAGTATATACTCTTCTCGCAACCTTTCCATAACTTTGCTCTCCTTATCAGAGGGGAGAAGGGAGGTAGAAGGCAAAAGCTTAGACAGCTTATCTCCAGCCACTGAGACTGTAGCTAGATCTGCAGAAGGGCACTTAAAAACTTACAGTCTTCTGGCACTTTTCAGACTATGTCTGGCCTTTTAGGGGCAGGAGGTTGTGAATCTGGACACTTAGGAGAGAAGAAAGCATCATAGAAAGCTAGAAGCACTAGAGGTACTGCAGATGGGGAAGGTATATATTTCTCGGAGGTACAGGCCAACACGGAAGGACTGTGGCTGACCAAGTTCGCAGATGACTGCAAACTGGGCGCCATAATCAACTCTCCAGCTGACACAAGCATCCTCCAAAAGGGTCTCGTAGAAACAGACAACTGGTGCTCAAGTTAAACGCCAAAAAGTGTATAGTCATCCCCTTTGGCAAAAACAAAGTGCCCACAAATTACCACATAGGTGGTAATCCATTAAGTACAGAAGAAGTAATTAGGGACCTGGGGACCCAAGTTGATAGCAATCTCTCATTTGACATCCACGTGGCCAAAGTGGTTAGAAAAACATTCTATATAGCCCACCTAATCATGAAGGGATTCACATCTAGATCAGGGGAGGTCATTGTGCCTCTTTACTCATCCCTCATCAGGCCCATAATTGAGTACAATGCCCCTTTTGGGATGTACCTTACCAGACACCTGCAGTAACTGGAAAGACCCCAAAAGTACCTCACCAAGAGGATCAAAGGGCTCAAACAGATGCCATATGCTGCCCGGTTAAAGAAACTCCAGCTCTAGTTGGTTGCATACCGCCTGCTTAGAGGCGATCTGTGCCTGACGTATAAAGCCATGTCCAACCTGGAATTAATGGACATGCTGCACCTCAGAAAATCCAAATCCCATCGAGCTACACGCTCGAGGGACTTGAACCTCAGCACAGAAATAAATAGGACATGCTGGAGGGACAGATTCATAACCCAGACGCTCCCTTCACTCTGGAATAAAATCCCAGTCCAAGTTAGGCTGAGTCCCTCACTGACTCTCTTCAAGAGGAATCTTGATGAGTGGATGGGAGATCGTAGGTTTACCCCGGGTATCACTTCTGTGTCACTGTTAGACAGAGGCACAGTAAACTAAACCTCGAAAAAGGGCATAGTATAATTCATTTAAATGGGTGGCGAAAGCCAAACACACTCTGGCTAGGCTTACAAATGCCCTAGGGCAGATAGCCTAGTATGAACCTATGAAAAGAAATGGCTTCAGAAATCCAAGAAGAAATAGTTTGCTTGGAAACAGCCAAACCTAAAGATCTAGGGTGAAAAAAAAAGAGCTGATCAGATTTACGAAGTGTCTTAGTCTTATACGAATAAAATCTGAGTTGTCTATGTACATTCAAAGTGTGCAGCACCTTCCCACTAGCAGAATGCAGAGAAGGGAAAAGTGGACAAATGAATATCCTGATTAAGAGACTATGCATTCATTACTTTAGGCATAAAAGAAGGATCAGTATGAAAGGACATCTCGTCCTTATGGAACACTAAAAAAGGAGGATGAGCCATAAGGGCTTGAAGCTCAGAAAACTGTCTGGCAGAACTAAGGGCTAACAAAATTACAGTCTCCAAGAACAATGCTGTAAGGATGCTGAAGCAGCAGGTGCAAAAGTAGCCTGGGTCAATTTTTCAAAAACAAAATTAAGATCCCACAGAGGAGAGACATGCTTCCTGGGAGGCCTAATATGAATAATGCTTTAAGAAATGGTTTGGCCTCAAATCTAGAAGCTAAAGGAGGTGATACAGATAGACAAGCAGAAATAGCTGATAAGTGGGCCTTAACAGAAGAATAAACCAACCCAGCATTGAGCAGCTCACACAGATAAGATAGAACCAAAGGAACATATGCAAAAAGTGGATCCAGGTTATGAGAATGACACCAAACAGAAAACCTCTTCTATTTGGATAAGTAGGATTTCTTAGTTGTGGGCTTTCTAGACTTCTGCAGGACCATAAGCATGTCCTCAGAAAAAGGTGTCTGTACGGAATACTATCCCACAGAGTGTCAGTTGAAAAGTGGACAGGTCAGGATGGATGAGAGATCCCTTGTCTTCTGTTTGCAGGTTCACCCTGTAAGATAACCTGTGATGACTGCCCTTGGCTGACTGCAGAAGAAGAGGGAACCAATGCTGTCTGGGTCAAAAGGGTGTCAATAGCAAGATTTTGGGGACACCCTACTGTATTCTGAACAGGACTTTTAGAACGAGGGGAAGGGGAGGAAAGGCATAATGAAACATCCCCTCCCAGGAAAAAGAAAGGACATCCACTCTCCAGACCAGAGGACCTGGGACTCTGGCAGAAAAAAGTGGATGCTGTCTGTTCAGATAGGATGCAAAAAGGGAGTACCCCACTGGTGAACAATGTCCAGAAACACATCCCTGTGAAGCATCCACTTATGGGATTGTGTTATGGACCTGCCCAAGGAGTCTGCCACAATGTTCTGACCTGTGAGGATATAAACTGTCTGAAGAGCCACACAACATTGAATAGCCAGTTCCCACACTAGAATAGTCAACCAGCATAGGAGGTAAGATCTTGTCCCCGCTTGCTTTTTGACATACATCACTGTGGTATTGTCTGTAAACACCTTGGGAGGCTCTGGGGAGAATACAGGGTGAGATGCTCGAAGAACCAGCAGAAGAGCTCTCATCTCTTTGACACTTATGTGGTCTTTCCTTTTCCTTTGTTGAGGTGACCAAGGATCCTGCACCTTTAGAGAGCTGAAGGATGCTCCCCATCCCACATCATAAGTATCTGTGAACACCTCCTGAGAGGGAAGAGGGGGTTGAAAAGGGAGCCCTGAATTGACAGTCAACTGTTGAATCCACCACTGAAATTCCAGCTTAAGGCAAGGAAGAAGAGATACAAAGAAGTTCAGGGGATGAGAATGCTGAAGGCAAATTGACTTTAGAAACCACTGAAGTTTTCTCATGTGGAGTTTGGAAAAAGGGAGCAAAGGGATTGTGAAGGCCATAAAACCTAAAGCTGTCAGAACCCCCCTTGCTGTGATTAAGGCCAGAGAAAGAAGAAAGGGACTGAAAGAAAGAAATGAGAGTCAAGGCTTAGGAGGAGGCAAGGAAGCCAGCAATGGAATGGTCTGGATCTTGCACTCCAGGAAAACATGATCCTGTCTAGGAGTAAGAAAGAACTTTTGGAAATTTATAGTGAACCCCAGGCTTTGCAGGAGGGAAACTGCAAACTGAAGATGCCACAGTAGAATCTCTGGAGAGGATGCCTGAAGCAGAAGATCATCTAGGGAAAGATTTGTATCCCTCTTAGCCTGCAAAAAGCAATCACAGGAGCAGGGCAGATGGTGAATACCCTTGGGG
Source organism: Protopterus annectens (assembly GCF_019279795.1). Lineage (NCBI taxonomy): Eukaryota > Metazoa > Chordata > Ceratodontiformes > Protopteridae > Protopterus > Protopterus annectens. The sequence continues at coordinate 1,220,214,793 of NC_056725.1, forward strand.
CAGTAGAAAGGCTAAAGTGCAAATCAGAGCACTGAACATGCTAGGAAGCAACAGAGAAATGGAAAAACGTCCTGAGAAGGGGATGAATAGGAATGTGAAGATAAGCATCATTGAGCTAAAGAGACTAGAAAAGCCTGAGGAAACAGCAAAGACAACAAAGTCTGAAGGGGCAAGATCTGAAAGGAAGGGACTATCTGAAAGGTGTTTAAACAAGAGAGGTCTAAAATTGGTCTCCAAGTGCCCTCTTTCCTGGGAACCAAAAACATTCTGGGGTAAAACCCCTTCCTCATTTGAGAAATAGTTCCCTGAGGCAAAAGATTCTGAAGCATCCCTGGAATGAAAACTAAATGTTCCTGAGGGGGCTGATGAATGCCCATGAAAGGGGGAAGAGATTTCCATACCATGTAATACCCTAGGCAGACAATGGAAAGAACTCAGGAATCCTGAATAATCTTTAACCAAACTGGAAGGGATAGGGAAAGATGAAGAGAAAGAGGATTGTGGCTGAGAAAGACAGGATAGTCGGACAGCACCTGGTTTGTCAGGAAAAGGAGGTTTCTGTGTCACAGGAGTACGGGTAGTTTTAGCAGGAGGAGCTCTTCCCCCATTTTACCACTGAGGAGGGTGAAACTGCCTATGAACAAAGGTTGTCTTATTAGGGTAATTTCTTTGAAATTTAGGAAGAGGAGAAACAAAAACATGTTTAAGTTCCTGTAAAGCCTTGCCCTTATCCTGAAGAGACTTAAACAAATCAGCAACAGCTGCAGTAAATGAGTATTTGTCATCCAGAGGAGCATCCATCAACTTTGCCTTAATATCCTCACAAAAAGGTTGAAGCCAAGTCCAGGAATACCTCATCACAGAACCAAAACAGCAGCTCTGGAAAAAGCATTTGCTGCATCATAACTGCACTTAATAGAATGGCGAACCATCTAAGAGGTCCCCAACAAGGAGACAGCAGAAGTCTTCCCTTCAGAATCAGGAAGGTCAGAAATGACCTGACAGGCCTGAGAACAAAGAGCAAAATATATCCGGACATATGGGTCTGATAATTGACAGCCCTAAAAAAGTCAAGGGGAAAGACTTCTGCACACTTTGGATATACACAGACGGTTACGATTTTACTTGGATCTCAGGGCCACTGATTAGTTTTTAAACTCAGGTAAGTAGCCCACAAGTTCTGACTACGATTGTGGAATGTCTTCTGGTGTCTGAGCCTTCTAAGGTTTACAGGGCAGACGTCCCTTTTAAAAAGAAATAAAAAACAAAGCCTGTTTCTTTTTCTCCTAAGGACCCTCAGAGTGAATGGTAGAATTTCACTCTGGGTTTGTTTAATGCCCTTTTGGTTTTGAAATCTTCTCAAGGAGTTTCTGTTCTGCTGCACCTGGTCCTCGACTCCTGTTAAAAGGCCTAGAGAACAGGATTCCTTTGAGGAGGAAGTGGATTCATATGAGGAATCCCTTGCTTAGTCATCCCAGATTCCTTCTCCTTATAGATATTCATCGTGTTTCACTGTTGCAGTCATTACACTTGGGTTATCCTGCTGGCAGGCGACCCGCAGTCGGCCCGAGTTCCAAAGTCTTGGTCCGGCGTCGGTTACTGTCGCCTCTTCCCTGACATCAGTGCACCAGGGGTATAAAAGTTGCAACTGATGCCATTTTCTTCAGTCTTTCTTGCCACGCGGTGCCTGAAGCAAAAGCAGTTGGCAAATGCCAGTCGGCCGACTCCTGAGAATTTCAAAATTGAATTTCAGAACCGAAGTCTTCAATAAAGCTAAGTACCCCGTTGGGGAAACTTTTTCTTGCTCCAGACCGATGTCAGTAAAAGTTAATAATTGTATTTCTTGTGGGAAGCAAATACCTCATAAGGACTTTCACTCTTACTGCATTCCTTGCCTAGGCCCTGACCACAACGTTACTAGTTGTCGGTTTTGTGCTAGATTCAATAAACGCACTATTAAACGTCGGTTTGATTTTGCTTTACATTATTTTGGACGAAGATTTAATTGCATAATGCCGTCGGAACAACCGATGACCAGAATGTATAAAAAACACAAAGACAAAGAAAAAGACAGGCATCCGATGTCCAAAACCGACGACAAAGCCTCTTCTAGGCCAGTCACCGGTTCTCAGTGAGGCGCTTTCGCAGACCCTGACACCCACTACCTCAGAGCCACAGGCCATAACCGACAGCCACGTGGAGACACAGAGGCCTCTGGAAACTCAAGGAATTGGGCCTACTATATTATATATGGGAAACTATACCCTCAGAAGGGTCTGGAGCCGCTGAGCAGGCACCAGCTTCTGAGGGTGTTTTCAGACCTTCACAGCTTACAATTAAAGCTACTACAGCAGCAAAGGCAAAAACAACATTAAAGACAAGGAAACAAGTGCAGCATTCTCCAGAACAGTCATCCATGCCAAAGAAACAGATGCTTAAAATGGCCGAAGACCTTATTACTTTAATCAGGGGCTCCCATCCCCTTCCTGACAAAAGGCCTAGGCAAGACACTGATTATGATTCCTCTGATCAGGTTTCCATTTCCTCTGATTCTTCTTCTGACCAGGGCCATTCTCTCTCTCCCTCCCTATGAGGACTCTGATGGTGAAGAGTCCATTCCTTCAGCCTCACCGCCTGAGGATTACTCTTTTGGGGAAACCCTGCACACCATGAGGGAGCATTTCCATTGGGAGAGCCAGGATTATTCAGAATCCAAGAAAAGGCTCAGATATTTCCTTTTATTGCCTCAGCACAGGCCCCTAGCTAATCCCCCCTGTGCTTGATATTGTAGATGACGTTTTTTCTGAATCCAGTCGGTCTCCAGATTCTTTACCCCCTGCACCAGTAAAGCCAGAGAGATACTACAGGGTCCCTGACTCATACATTTATTTACAAAAACCCTGCTGCAGACCCAGAAACAATTTCTCAGGGTCCTAAAGGGGTTAAAGCTTCCACTGCCAAAAATCCTGTCCCCTCAGATAGGGATTCCAGAGCTCTGGACAGATGGGGGAAAAAAGTTTACACTTCTGCTACTTTAGCTGCAAGAGTTTAAACTGTTAGTTTCACATGCTTAAATATCAACAGTATCTCATGTCATTGTTAAAGCAGAAAATGGTTACAAATATAGAAAGTCCTGACAGTAAAGAAATGCAGGATTTATTGCATGCAGTTGAACAAGTGGAAAAGCATACTCTGCAATGTGGTTTTGATTCATTGAGGCTTCTTGTAGAGCCGCAGTTACAGGCTCAGTTATTCGAAGACATGCTTGGTTGAAAGGACAAAGTTTACCTGACCATGTTAAAGTAAAATTATTGGATACTCCACTACAGCAATCCACAAGTGTTCAACATGATAACAAGGGAATGGGGATGCCCAGACATAGATCTTTTTGCCTCCCCTCACAATTGCCATGTACAGAAATTTTGCACAAGGACTTATCACTCTCAAGCATGGAAAGTGGATGCTCTATCTTTCAGCTGGAAAAACCTGACAGTCTATGCCTTCCCTCCGATGCCTCTTCTCACCAAGGTGCTTCTAAATGTCAGACAAGAGAGGCCAAAAATGATCTTGATTGCACCAGACTGGCCACGCCAGCACTGGTACCCAATCCAAAGCCCACCTTGGCCTCTACCTCAAATCCCTCATCTTCTGACACAGCAAAACAATCAGATTCTGCACAGTCAACTCAGAACCTTAAACCTGGCAGCATGGCAGATAATGTAGCCACTCAGACTGCACCTCTCTCTAAGGCTGTTATGGATGTAATTTTGGAAGCCAGGAGACCCAGCACTAGGAAATCTTATGCAGAAAAATGGAAGAGAGTCTGTGCTTGGAACCAGGCACAAGGGCTCGACCCACTGGTCCCTAATATACCTCAGATTTTGCAATACCTGACTGAGATGTTGGACAAAGGCCCATCTTTTTCATCTATTAAAATCCATGCCTCTGCCACTTCAGCTCATTAGAATACGGATCCTCCTATTTTTTCACATCCTCTACTACGACAGTACCTCAGAGGGGCAAAGAATATAAGACCCCCTAGGAGAGCACCAGTACCTACTTGGGACCTCAATTTTGTTTTAGAAAAACTAACACTGCCTCCACTTGAACCAGCCAGCACAGCTGATCTAAAATTCTTGTCATGGAAAACTGCTCTGCTCCTAGCAATAACTTCAGCAAGAAGAGTCTGAGAGTTACAGGCATTGATGGCTGTGGAACCTCATTTTTCACCAGGACAGGGTTTCTCTAAGGACGAACCCAACATTCATGCCAAAAGTGGGCTCCAATGTGGCCTTAAACCAGACCATTCATTTGCCTACTTTCTACCCAAATCCCCAGAATAAAGGGGAAAGACTTCTGCACGCTTTGGATATACACAGACAGCTACGATTTTACTTGGACAAAACAAAAGCTTTCAGAAAAACTGAGCAACTGTTTGTAGCATATGCTGCAGGATCACAAGGAAAACCTATTACAAAGCAGACAATCTTCAAATGGATAGGTCACTGCATCCGCTTCTGTTATGCACAACATGGCAAATCTGTGCCTAAGGGCATTAGGCCTCATTCTACCAGAGCAGCAGCCACTTCAGCAGCTTCCCTCAGAGGGGTACCAACCAAAGACATATTAGAAGCTGCAACCTGGAGCTCAGTGCACACTTTTACCAAGCACTACCACCCTCCTCTCTACTCCAAATCCAGAGCAGGCTTTGCCACTGCAGTTCTGCAGGGATTGTTAGCCTCGCCAAATCCAATCTAGACCCAGCCACCCAACCACCTCAGCTTTGGGATTCTACCCAAGTGTAACGACTGCAACAGTGAAACACGATGAACATAGTACAGTTGTGTACCTACCATAAAATGTAGATGTTCGAGTGTATTCACTGTTTGCAGTCCTGGTTACCCACCCACCATCCCCCCTCTTTGCTGGGACTATTCTGTACTGCTCAACTCTATACAACCTATGTGATGTATTTGCTTTTAGATGAAGGAAATTTTATAGTAATATATGCATGGTTGTTTGACATATTTTTATCTTTTCAGCCTTCATATCTGGGGGCACCTGACATCTGGGGCAAGAAAAACTGAAGAAAATGGCGTCGGTTGCAACTTTTATACCCCTGGCGCACTGACTTCAGGGAAGAGGCGATGGCAACCGATGCCGGACCAAGACTTTGGAACTCGGGCCGACTGCGGGTCGCCTGTCAGCAGGATAACCCAAGTGTAATGACTGCAACAGTGAATACACTCAAACATCTACATTTATGGTAGGTACACAACTGTACTTTCTGAGTCCACTAGTTCTGACACTCCCTTTGAGGAGATTTCTTTCGGGGACACAGTTTCCAGAATAATGGAATTTTTTCAAATGGGATTATGTCGAGGTTTCTGAAATGCAGAAGAGGTATTATGAGCTTCTGCAAAGGGACTCTCCTAGACCTTCTGCTGTCCTTCCTGTTCTGGCTGCCTTCTTGGATGCCTTTTCTACTGCATCTCAGGCTCCAGACTCCCATCCCCCTTCCCCTAAAAGTCTTGATAGGTTTTATGCAGTGCCTGAGGATTGCAAATCCTTATACAGATATCCTTCAGCTGACCCCTGTGTGGTGTGTGTGGCATCAGACAAGCCATTTCAGTTACTGCCTTCGACAAAGCTTATTTGTTCTGATAAAAGACAGCAGGACTATGGAAAGGCTAGGGAAGAGGGTTTTATACCCCTGACACCTTGACTGTAGACCTGAGAGCTAGGAAAGTACAGTTGTGTACATTTACCATAACTGTAGATGTTCAAGTGTATTCACTGTTGCAGTCATCACATTTGGGTTATCCCTGCCAGGGTAGCTCCTAGTCGGCCCGAATACCAGAGGCTTAGTATTTCTGCGTCGGTTGCGGTCACTCTAGGACTGACGTCAGGTTGTCAGTGGTATAAAATAAGGCAGCCAACGCCATTACATCAGTTTTTCTTGCCCTGTCAAGAGTCTCCAAAAAGGAGCTAGGCTATGATGGAAGAACACCACCAGTAGAAAGTAAATACCAAAAATTCCTTGTAAGGAGAGACAGAGAGAGAGAGAGAGACAAGGGGGACAGAGGGAGAGAAACCAGGACTGCAACAGTGAATACACTCGAACATCTACATTTATGGTAAGTCTACACAACTGTACTATGTTCTTCGTGTTTCACTGTTGCAGTCATCACATTTGGGTTGATTCCCAAATCTGAAAAGGGTGGAGGCAGTCAAGAAGACTGGGGGCTGGGTAGGATGCTCTGCAAGACTGCAGTGGCAAAGCCTGCCCTGGATTTGGAGAAAACAGGCAGGTGGTAATGCTTGGTGAAGGTATGAACAGATGTCCAATGTTGCAACCTCCAGGGCGCCCCTGGTGGGGATCCCTATGAGGAAAGCTGCAGAGGTGGAGGTAGCTCTGGCAGAATGTGTCCTGACCCCCTGGGGGGGGGGGGGAGTTCCTGTGCTGCTTGTAGCAGAAATGGATGCAGTGTGCTATCCATTTGGAAATGGTTTGTTTGGATATGGCCTTGCCCTTTGCTCCTGCAGAAAAGCTCACTAACAACTGATAAGTCTTTCTAAATGATTTTGTCCTGTCTAGGTAGAATCTGAGCCATCTATGCACATCTAGAGAGTGCAGAATCCTTTCCCCCTTGTTTTGTGAGTTAGGGAAAAAGGTGGGCAAATGAATGGATTCGTTGAGAGCCACACTGGACCCACTTTTGGCATGAAGGATGGGTTAGTCCTGAAGGAGACCCTGTCAGCATGGAAAATGATGAAGGGCTCTACAGCCATAAGTGCTTGTAGCTCAGCTACTCTTTTAGCTGAAGTGATGGCCAGAAGCAAGGCCGTCTTCCAGGAGAGAAACTTTAACTCTGCTGAAGCTGCTAGTTCAAGGGGGGGAAGGGTGAGCTTTTCCAAGACAAGGTTTAGGTCCCAAGCTGCGGAAGGTGCTCTTCTGGGTGGCCTCAAGTTGTTAGCCTCTCTTAGGAACTGTTTGATGAGAGGGTGGGAGAAAAGAGGTGGCTCTGTGCTGAAATGAGCAGAGATGGTAGAGGCATGAACCCTGTGTAGTAGGTCAGCCAGGTAATCCAGGATGAGAGGCAGGGAGGGCTGTGCCATTCCGGCTCCCTTAGCCTTGATCCAGGTGAAAAATCTTTTCCACTTGTCAGCATAAGAGTTTCTAGTGCTAGGGCATCTGGCCTCATGTACATCATCTAGAACTTGTTTGCTTAGATTAGCAGCTTGTGAAGTGGTCAGGGAATAAGCCAGGCTAGGCTGCCAGATGGGTCTGCAATAGGGGATGCATGAATTCTCCATTCCTCTGGATCAGGAGTGCTGGGGTCTGAGGGAGATGCCATGGTGACAGGCTGCGCAGTAGTGAGTACCAGTGCTGGCGTGGCCAATCTGGGACAATCAGGATTGTCCTCAGGTTTTCCTCCCTTATTTTGAGCAGTAGAGGGGAGAAATGCATAGACCGAGAGGTTGACCCAATGGGAAGGATAGAGTATCCACTTTCCAGGCCCTGCTGTGAGGTTCCCTGGTGCAGAATTTGCTGAGCTGATGGTTGGAGTGGGAAGCAAAGAGGTCGACCTTCGGGGTGCCCCATTTCTGGGTTACAAGGGTGAAGGTTCTTTGGTCTAGCTGCCACTCGTGTGGGTCCAGAAGATTTCTGCTCAAGTTGTCTGCCCGTGAGTTTAGAGAGCCTGGCAGGATTTGTGCTAACAGGTGTAGTTGCATGGCTGAGGCCATGTCCCAAAGGGTCATGGCGAGCCTGCACAGAGGGTATGAGTGAGTCCCTCCCTGCTTGTTGTTGTACCACATCACAGTGGTGTTGTCTGCTTTGATCAGTAGAGGCCCCGGGGAAAGTAGGGGTCTGACAGCTGTCAGAGCGTGCTGAACTGCTAACATCTCTTTTCGGATGATTTGCCATTGTATTTGATTTGGGCTCCACTGGCCCTGAATGCACCTGCTGTCCAGGTGTGTACCCCAGGCATAGTCTGATGAGTCTGTGGTGAGGGTCTGGGCGGCATGTGGTTGTGAGAAGGGAAGGCTTGTTGTGGTAGCATGCTGCTGCCCACCAAAGAAAATCTTTCCTTAAACAAGGTGTCATAAGTATAAGAGTCTCCAGGTCTTGGGAGTGCTGACATCAAAGGCTTTTTAGGTACCACTGTAGTTTCCTCATATGCAGTCTGGCATATGGAATGAGTAGAATGCAAGAAGCCATGAAGCCCAGAGCTTGCAGGACTTTCCTTGTGGATAACTGGAGTGTGGTGGCTAGTTCAGAGAAGTAGGCTGTCAGGTAGGTTTATTTTTCTGGTGTAAGGAATGCATCTGGGATGCTGTGTCCAGGCTTGTTCCCAGGACTACAATTTTTTGTGTGGGTACTAGTTTGGATTTCTTTTCGTTGATAGTATACCCCAGGGAGGTCAGTAGGTCCTTTACAAAGGTCAGGTGCTTTAGCAGCTTTTCCTGTCTGCCTGAATCAGGCAGTCGTCTAAGTTTGGGTAAATTTGAATATTTCTTTGTCTGCAAAAATCAATGGCGGGAGCCAGACATTTTGTGATAACTCTGGGAGCAATGGATAAGCCAAAGGGAAGCGCAGAGAACTGAAAGTGCAGTGATCCTGCCCTGAAATGTAAGTATTTCCTGCATGATTCCCTGATTAGGATGTATAGGTAGGCCTCTTTTAGGGCTAGGGTGGTTAACCAAGCACCCTTGGAGAGCATAGGCAGAAGCTGCTGGAGGGTGAGCATTTTGAATTTTGGTATCACCAGAAAGGTGTTTAGAATGGATAGACCGAGGATGGGTCTCCATGTGCCCTCTTTTCTGGGTACCAGGAAGAGTCTGGAGTAGAAACCTTGGCCTATCTGCTCTGCAGGAACATGCTCTATTGCCCTCAGAGAGCAGGGAAAGAACTTGCATTTTGGCCTCTGCCCACTGGTTTGGTGGAAGATCTGGGAACCCGTTTGGGGGTGGTAGAGTGTGGAAATAAAATATGTATCCCTGGGACACTATGTTGAGGACCCAGCAGTCATTGGTAATGGTGGCCCAGGTGCTTGTGTGGACGGAGAGTTTTCCTCCTAGGGGCAAGAGCAGATGGGCAGAGGGAGGGGGTTGAAGTGTAAAGTCATTGTGAGTTCTTACTATGAGGGGGTGGCTTAGCACTCCCTGGTTTTGAAGAGGAGGAACTCCATTGCTTAGATCTCTGCATTCCCTGGGGCTGTTGTCTGGGGGACCTGCTTCCCCGGGGTCTGGGCTGAGCTGACCTGGAGGGGGCAGGAAAGGATCAGTGCTTGGAGGGGCAATGCCTACTGAACCTTGGTGGCTGGACCTGCAAGAAGTCTTTAATGTCTGCATAGAGTTAGCTTTTTCTTCCATTTTTTATGACTTCCTCTGCCT